>NC_089318.1:20758404-20968404 GCF_036669915.1 Pocillopora verrucosa | reverse complement strand
GCGTTCATCCACCAACATCTTAAAAACAACGCAAATCCATGTATTTGCTCAATTGCGCTCGTGTTAAAAATCATTTGCATAATTCTGAAACTCGACCAAGATCTCCTTTTGACCGTTCAAACTTCGTTTCTTTATCCTCTACGTTGAGGATTTCAGGTTTTCATAACAACGGAATGTAGAATAGATGCCGAGTTGTCCTGAAACGTTGCGTATACGTGATCGGTCGTAATGCTCGCACGATTGCGTAACTTACAAAGTAGACAAAGGTGATCGGAAGGCACCTTCTCGATAATTTTCGTTGAAATATCTGGTCATGAACTACGCACAGTGTGGAGAAGATCAAAATTGAAGAATAGAGTTTGGCACTCTAGTCATTAGAGACATATCGCGTTGCTTAAAAGGACACACAATCAAGTTGAAATACGTTACAGTGTTACCAAAACAACACGCATACACTCTGAAAGAATTCTTGCAGTTTCTTCCGAGATTTTACACACGGAACGCGATGAACTAGCCCTCCTTTCTGCAAATTTGTTTTCATGATTTTAAGGTGTCATGGACCACAACGGTTTTGACCGTCAAACTCGACATTTCCCTGTGACCGTCAAAATCAACTGGACAAATCCAGCTTGGTGTGTTGCGTGACGTGTCGTGCAAATTTTTCCTTGTCATATGACCTGTATGGCGGAACCAAAATTAGTTAATGTAACGAATTAGAATCGAAGGTTATTAAAATGGGCTGTAGAATTTTATATTTTACTGAGAATCTTATCTTTAAAAATGTTTACTTGATTCACGGAAAGCAAAGATTGTAGTGGCTGCGGGTATTTCAGCCCTGATTTCTCTCCTGGAATGCCAAGACGACGTATCGAGTCATTTCAAGTACTACCAGCTATCCAGCGAAATCCTCGAGTACAAGTTAAGTTTGTTTTGGTCCGGTCATTTGGGCCCCGATACGGAAAAAATAAAACAGTTATTGGAATGTTCTAAACATCGGAACACTCTCGGAAACATTGGAAATGCGTTGAAAGTACTTGTCGGCTCCCAGAGCACAAGGGACAATGTAAGGCATTGAAAGAAAGCCAGACTGACTGGAGATGTACATGTACAGGTTCCGTTCCCAAGATTTATCTATCTCAGTATCAATCAGCTGAGGATAGATTATACCCCTTTTTTCATAACAGCTCTTAAAAATTGTTAAAGAGGAGTCAGAGTCATTCATCAATTGTACCAGGATGCACATAAGTAAATCAAATTCATGCCTTTGAGTGCTCCATTGCTGGCGTTGAAATCGCTAGCTTTCAAGAAAACACGTTATTTTCCTAAATAAAATTTTTTCCATGTACAGTAAGAAAAAAACAAAGAGCTGATGGAAATTCGTGTATTATTGCCAAAATTTGAAGAAAAGTTTGTAAGTATGTCGCTAAAGGTACCCTCGCCTGTTATTATATCTGTTTCAATCGTTCTTCATCGTGTTCTTGCCCTTATTCACCTTTCTCAACCATGAGACTGATGACGACCCTTGCAAACGCGTTGCAGACAGATGAATCAAACTTTGATTTCTGAGTTGTTTGATGGTTTCTCAATGTGTTAAGATCCTTCAAGGATAGAAACACGAGCAAAACCGTCAAAGAGTATCTTATGCTTTAATTGAGAGTTTCCCAATTAAACTGCTGCTTTTTAAGTTTGTAAATCGCTCACTCTAAGCAATTTGTTTGTAAATGAATTCCAAGAGGTCTAAATTTTGGCGGGGCAACGAATTAAACCTATCGATTTCAGGAACAGAATGGCAGTATCTTTTACTTCAGTGTCCCATGTGGCCTAGCAAACATACGTCCTTCAAATTGTTCTGTCACATGATTCCATGGATAATGATACTCAGCTTTTCCAAGAGCAGGTTGAGCGAAAGGAGCTCTCAGCGTCCATTCATTTTTGAAGAATTTTCATAAAAAGATAGCAATGATACTCTATATCCCTCTATTTCAGACGAAAGGGGCACTACAAGACTTCGGTGTGGAGCAAGAAGTAACCTGCAAGATGCAGACGTCAAGTTGCAGAAATCTTTGGCTGCCGTTAATTCATTTCTAATGGAAAAGGTCAGGAGACGGAGTTACATTTCAGATTGAATGCTTTCTCCTTTCTTCATCTGCAAGGTTTCACTTATTAATATGTGTACATGATAATATTCTTATAATATGGTGTTATTCTTTATATCGACGGTCTGGCCTTTACGACGACGTCCCTGTTGTCATCAATCCTGGAAACGTAATTAGGCAACGTTGAAAAGCTTAACAAGACGCTTGCAAACTCAAGGAGTGAGGTAGGTTTCCTATGAGGCAACCATCGATTCACTTGTTAATTCGTTCTGCTTGGACAAGTTTCACCAAGGAGTTTGTGATTGTTTCAAAATCCAATACAGGTGTTGTTAACTTACAGGTATGTACAATTCTCTGGATTGCGATATCATATGTATGGATTAAATGGTAAAAATCACTAATGATTTGTAAATATTTCTCTAATCTCTTGTTCAAAGAGAATGTGTCGTCACTGAAATCAAGTTTGAACTCTTCAATTGCCAGCTTACACCAGAGTGTGGAGGAAATGAGCAAGAATAATTCCAAACAGGTACTTTAAGAAAATAAACGATATTTTTTAAAAACATGTTTCAACAGTTCTTCTGAAAGTAAAAAGTTGAATTTAAGTGTATAACAAAATGCTCACTGAACTAATACTAACAGAACAATGTATGTATGTAAAAAAAGTACTTTTAATAGAGACATCTGTGTATCTTTCAGCTAGAGAACGTGAGTAAGCTCCAAGGCCCTGTCAGACAACACGGTTTCAATGGATCTCAAGGACCTGTCGGACCAACCGGACCTCGAGGATTCAATGGAACATAAGGTATCCGGGGGGTAATAGGTCCACAGGGTATAAACGGTTCACAAGGATCACCAGGGCCACAGGGACCCAACGAAGCAGGAAAATTCTGCCAGTGTGAACACAACACTAAGAAGTCGACTGGAAGCCAAGCTCCAATCACCAGCAACAATTTACCAATTCCAATTAATGTTACCCTGGGTGAACCAAGTGTAAGTAAATTTAAAAGAAGAGATTCAAAACTATCGTTAATGACAAATTGTTTAGGGCTGGTTGTCCAACTTGTTTGCCTTACTTTAACGCAGATGAATACCTGAGTCCTTAAAAACATCTGACGCAATATGCCACTCCACAAGTCCGTTGCTGAGAGAAAACTTAGGTCGAGCTTCCTCATTTCAATTTATTTCTCTCCTTAACAAAAAAATTCTCCACAAAGCGAAAAAAAAAATAAACGAATGAATGAAAAGCATAAGAAATATGATGAAAATAAACATGACCAGTCGAATATGTATTTCCTCTTTAATCAGTCTTACAGTCCAACTTTGCTTTTCATTCCACGGTAGGAAGATAGTCAGTGTCTCATGCACAACAGACTATGCTCATCTTTGTCTGCTCTCGGCCGCAACAGACCCATCTAAGAATAATCAGTTTTTCTACTAATGCAACTGTTATGGTCATCATGGAATTGGCCGGGTTTTTAGTCAGTGCCTCATGCATTATTGGGAATGTCCGCTGACCGAATGAACCCATGAACCGAACCCTTTTGTAACTAGAGTACATGCAGCACCCAAACCATTAGCCCTGTTCAACCACTAATACCTTCCTCCCTGCATATGTGCAATAAGTTTCAAACAAAGGAAAATGTTTTGCCATTATTTTATTCTTTTTCTCGTCCCCTTGCTTTAAACTAGTGAGTGCCGTTTACAATTTTCCATAAATCACAGTGATTGCAGTCTTCCACTGCGTTTATTGTGTCTTTTTTTTCTTTAAAATTTTCTCTATGATTCGATATCACCTGATGCTTCATGGTTAATAGTTACGGGAACATGCTCAGCCTCGGAGTCTGGGTCCTGAAAATTGCTGCATCTTAGGTCGTCTGGACCTGTTGGGTACTCACCAGTCCAGTACAGATACTGAATCCATACATTCATTTTTGTGAACACTGAACGCTGATGTACAAAAGAGGAAACAATTAGATTAATTAGAACTCTCACGTCTTGTAGCCGTCAGTAATCTTTCCGTTCACTTTATTTTTTTAACGTTTTAACTGCATGCGCGATCACATTCGATTCTAACATGATTTGGTACACAGCTTTAATTTATGACCCTTATGGCTGCAACAAGTAGCCAGTACTCTAATCTCATTCCGGCAATAATTAAAAATTATTTGTTTGAAAATGGAGGATAAAGAATAAAGGTAAAAAGAAAAGGATTATTTTCCTAATTGCATGGCATCTACCAAGTTTTACGATGCCATTGTTTGCTTCAATTTCCTCCCTAGGCATCAATATTCTCTTGATTTTAGTCAGATGTAATTGCTTTAAAAAAACGAATCGGAAAAATCTGGAGAGGAATAAAGTTAGGAATAAAAAAAGGCAAAATGCATATGAAGGAAGAACCTTTCTAAACCGCTAAAGTACTATAATTTAGACAAGTAAAACGCGAACTTTGACGTTAAAATATTAGTTTTTCTCTGCAATGGTGAATTAACGCTTGTGGAAAATTGTTAGCCTAGAGCACTTGGGGATTGTCTTTATTTTCAGATGCCCAAAAACTTCTTAATCAAATCTAATAACTCAGACTTACATCAAAGTCCTTGCAGTTTGCGTCTGTTATGCGCGAGCCACTGGCTGTACAGGAAGTTTCGCTGTCAATCGGTATGGTCATTTCGTAGGTTCCAAATGGACTCCGGCATTCTTCTGCTCCGAGAAGTGTGTCATCACACGGTGAACCGCTGAGATAATGGCAGCACATCGGTTGAAAGCGGTTATCGTCCTTGCTCATACAGAAGAGAGAATCCTCTGAAAATTTGCGAGAAAAATATTTTACAAGTGATCTGAAACTGGATGTCCATTATGTACAGACGTATCCAGGTTATGAAAGAGGCGTTTTTTCAAAACGCTCCACGCTCCGTTTTTATCAGCGTTTCCGGGTGTTAGTTGATTATAGGAAGAAAAAACGCAGGAAAAAGTATGCGTTGAAGAACGAATTGGTTTGGTCAGAGTCTAATCTCCGTTCTGTAGAATGTCACGCTTTGATGATAGCGTTGCGTTACGCATGGAAGAAGGGCTTTCGCGAAATACTATATAAGGTTAGCCTTTTAAATCATTACTTACTGTTTCCTTTTGCTTTTTCTCTGTTGCATCCTTCGGTATTAGTGATTGCAAATCGGTCGAATTCTAACGTCCGCCGTGATCCTAAAGGCTGCCGGAATTCCCTGACATTCCCGTTTCCATCTCTAAAGTAAGAGCCACTGAGATGTCTTAATTTAAGAAAAACCCTCGATGGGTAATCACCGCTTTGAGATTCTTCACCTTCTAGCTCAACATACATCTGAAAAAGAAACGGCGAAAATGGAGAACAAAACAAAACAAAAAATCATACAGATTAGGGCGAACAGAACTTAATTCTCATGGACAGTTAGAAAAATTATCTCTATTGACAGTCAAATTCCCCATTGGCACCAAAGCTTGAACATGTTCTAAAGTTGTTTTGTTAAATCAATGTTTGACATTATTTTTTCCGTAGGAGCTACTTAAACCGATGTTTGCCGACTTCAAATCAAGTGCGTTGAAAATGCATGTTACTGACTAAATAAACCCCATGGAAAATCCGGTTTTTCAGGTTTCTGTCTCTGATCTTCATTCAGTTATAAACAAGGTTAAACACGGCTCAACTAACTATATCAGTTTTCATGCTCGATGCCCTTATTATAACATTATGGCCAAAGATGTGCTAGCATAATTTAACTGAACCTAGTTATTACCTTCAAAAGGCGCACGTTATAACAGCGATCGCAGCTATCTGAAATTTTCAATGAAAACCTCGTAGTGCCTTTATGAAGTTCGTCGAACATCTGCAGGAAATGAAGAAGAAACTTTAAGTCAACAATTTTATAGCAATAACGATAAAATTTAATGCAGAGGTTGCTTTAATAATTGATTTTCCCACAGTCACAATCGTAACAAGGTAACAAGCCACACGGGGAAATGCCAAAGTTTGCTCAGAAAGACAAAATGAAAAATTGAAAAGGCAAATGAAGAAAATGAAATGAGCGTTTAACGAGGTCTTAACTCAATCCAAGGGGGCTAAACAGCCAATTACTGAATGAACGACCGCACGAAAAATAGCAAAAAACAAAATGAAAAACAGGGAAACATTTCAAAAAACATCAACAGCAACATTAACAACTGCAAAAAACCAACATCTGTTTTATTTTATAGCTCACTGTAACAAAGACAAAAGGAATACATCACATACCACGTTGTCTTTAGCTCTGTTACTGTCAAATGTCCATTTGTGCGTGGTGATTGTGTGGCGAAATCTTGTGAAGCATCGCTGTCCCCTATTTTCGATATCATCGATTCCTTGAAGTGCTTTTGTAAGCTCTAAAACCCCTTGGAGATTCCCTGTTCCCTGGGCGGCTGACACCGCTTGCCGTTCGAATTCTGCTAATTTTTCCTGAACAATCCATAGAGAGCGAAACTCGAAACCTTTGTACAACTGGTACAGTTTTTGGGCAAATCCTGTTTCTATCTGCTGATAGGACGTAAGTAAATCATCCAGAAACATCTGCTGTGTACTCTCAGCGATGGGAGAATCTGAAAAAGGAAATATATTATTATTAGACCGTTGCTTTGCGTGACCTGTCACGCTTAATATTCGTTTTCCTGCTTATTTATGGAGAGAGGATCCTCAACAGGGAAAGCGTGAAGCGACGTGGCCTTCAAGCTAAACTTGATGGGAAATTTTGGCGAGAATGTATAGCCACACGTCATCCTGCATTTGCACGACCGTGCGTGCGATCGTAAGCGCAAATATTATTGTTATAAAAAGAGGTAGCATTGATGCGATGTATAATCACAAAGATCCTTACCACCAGAGTTACCAAGCCTTTCAATTTCATTTGCTGTCTCTTCTAAGTTCGGAATGTCAAAGTTATGTCCACCGATTTCGTTATCCAAGTCGATGACCTTTGCTATGAGATCGATTCTTGCTGCACCGGCGATAAAAAATCGTTCGATCTGTTCTTGAAACTTTGCCGAGTTTCGGGGTTTTGACCTCTCATCCAGCAGGCAAACAAGGTCCGCTGCAAGTCCCTCTTTGTTCATTTCCAGATTAGCCTTTTTATAAGAATATAAAGAAATCGTCATGAGCTGGATATAACTTGGGAAACAGCAATAAAGTTAGGGTCGAAGAAAGAGGCGTACAGACAAACACACAGACAGAGAGTCAGAGAGACACACAGAAAACAAAACAGACAAAAGAGTAAAATAAATCAGTAGATAAACAAACAAACAACAAAACAACAAGCTATTAAGAAACACAAACATAGATATCGAAGATGCAGCATTTCAATGTTTACCTGCATTACTTCAGGTACAGCTTCCACATCCATTTGGTCAAAATCCAATTCACTTGAGTCTTTCAGGGCAGCATAGTCCTGTCCAAATTTCAGCCATTTTTCTACTTTATCCAAATTATTCTGAAGTTCACCAAGGTCACATTGGCCAACAAAATGTCCGACCACTCCTAGGGCTGATCCAAGGGCGGCGAAAGGATCTTTTCCTAGTGCACCACTAAAGAATCCTGTTATTCCTTCAAGAATGACAAATAAGTCGTCGCTGTTAAACTTTGCTGCTTCGTACACATCTGAGAGCATCCCTTTTGCATCCAGTAGACTGTTCTTCATACTTGCCTCCAGCTCACCAATAGCCTGGTGCAACAAAGAGGAGACATAAAATTGTAATGTTAGGGCAAGGATACGTAGAATAAAATAAAACAGATGAATTATTATTTCAGTCGCTTATCGTTATTTAAGCTATTCTTCAGAGAAAATGTTGCTGAAAAGAAATTATATGTACACGGCTTGGTTCCCCGCGTATTTGCGTATTCGTTATCTTCAATTCCAACCGACAAATGAGTTTATTTCTCATTCACTCTTGTCAGTATTGCGAAAGCAGCCCTTACTTACTGCTATTTATAACATTTCACAAAGTTAAGATAAACTGATATAATTTTATGACGAGAGAACTTGGAGTTAAATTGTTTATCTTTAAAACTCTTTACGATGACCAATTTACCTTATTTACTCTTAATTACCCTGTTATACTCTCCCACCGACGTAGCGCCACAGTTTCTTTTGAAACTTAATCCCTTTATTCATTAATATCTTAAAGATTGAAGTAAACCAAGGAAGTTCAAGTCTGAAATTTAGCCGTTTGGCTTATTTTTAGCTGGAGTATATCCGGAAGCCCTTAGCACGAAGCGACAAGGAGTAATGCCACGCCCAATGGACTGGATGCTACGTCATCGCAGGTTACCCTTCAACAATCCGCCCGACTTCGCTAACACTTCACTGGTGCTCTTTGGTGGAGAGAAGTACTTTAAGTACTCAGACCTCGCCGCCTGACCAGTGCGTTTTCCGTAAAGCCTTTGATTTTCTGACACTGTTAGAAAAGGCTATGGGACTAAGCTCCACTTTGTTTCTAAGCTGTATTCCCACGTGTAGAGTCGAGGCATCTGGTCAGAGCAGAATACTTGTTCATTAGTTGTTTCCCTTTGAAATAAATGTTTTAGAGAAGGACAGGACGCCGTATGCAATGCCCACGTTGACAAAACTCGCTCACGAAAGTGTTTTGATTCAGAGTATTTCAAGTGAAGATCGCCGGTGTAGCATTATTCATCTTAGAAGAATGTAAGAGGGAAGACCTCAGTTTCACAGGTTGGTACCCTCTCGCTAAGGAATCGGTATATATTCGACATGGAGGTTTGGACACTTACCAACACATATGCTCCCTTTTCGCTCACTGCTACTCGTCTGGCCTCTTCCAGTCTGTTCTTTTGCTTTACAACTTGAAGTCTGGCAGCCTGTGGTAGTGATTTCAGTATTGTCTTAACGTCATCACGCCGTTGAATCGATTCTTTGATAGCATTGTAAGCGTTCTCAAACGTTTCTGCACGATCTTTGATGACTTCGACTTGTTCCTTGAAGACCTCCCATTTGATCATAGGTGCGAACAGCTCGTTATTCCCAAATCTGTCGTATCCTACTTTGTTCATAAAAGCCAGTCTTCTCTTTGCCACTAAGAAATGATCCAAACAAATGATTAGCAAGGGAGTTGATAACTGCTTGTGTACCGCTTCAAACTCCCAATGGGGATTTACATTTCATATCATCTTCTATGCAGATTACCTCCTTAGATTTTCTGATAAAATATTTTTAAGGCTGTGCCTCCAGTCATACTTTTTTTTTCCTACCACATTTTAAGGTCTTCCGTACTATATTACTGTACAAACGTACGGCAACATGGAATCTATTTGTGAAATATACGTATTTATTGCCGGGCTGAGATCATATCTTTCGAAAATAGAGTTATCAGCAAATTTCTTTTATGAAGTTTCTTTTAATTAAGTACATTGTAGCGAACACACCAGTAAATTTCCGGATAGTTACTCAAACCATACAACTGAATCGTAACCGGTGGTTTCTGAAACACGATTAACTAAATTACACTACAACCAACTACCGACAACAATAACTACGATTACAAAGCGAAACATAAAACGGCAAAAAACAACGCAAAGCGTACCTGACGGTTTGGATAAAGGGAGTACAGGGGTGCCATAAAGAAACCATGAAAGGACGACAAACTGAATAACATACTGTTCTTTTCGCGCGAAAATTTAAATATATACATATGGTGCGAGGGGACTGAAACCTAATTGGCAGATAAACCGCTGACCCTGAATTTACTGTAACCTACATTAAACGAAAATATATTCGAAAGTGCCAAACCTTTCGTCAATTCGGACGCTCCAGGTTTGTCACTTGACAATTTTATAACAAACTTGAACACAGCGTCGCTTTTTTCGACATTGTTAGCCCAGAGAAGGTCTTCACCATATCTTGTCATCATCTTTATCAGCTGCAGAGGATACTTTTTCAATTCTTCAGCACCCAAACTAGATTTCTGAAGATAAGAAATTTCCACCTGACCATCGGAGCCTTTTGCTACGAGTCCTTAAAAGTAAAATCGTAACAAAATTGAAAGTTGTTAAATATGCATTTGAAGCGTAAACTTTAGACAGAACGGCTAATAGCTAGTGTTCTAGCATTACCCCTCAAATTATAATGTTTGGAAGGAACATTGAACATGAACACAAGACCTGAAAACATTTCATTTCAGTTTTCTTTCTCGAGCCAACACCACAAGTTTGGATAGGAAGAAGGGGAACGCTTAAACTTGAAACAGCGTTTCACTCTTTTCTCACGTGTAGGAAGCGTAAGACCGCCTAAAATTAAATTAAAGAATAAATAAATAAGCAATTAAAAAACCTTGTCCGTTGCTTCCGCTTCTTCCAGGTGCTCCGCGAGGGGCCTCGTCAGCTAGTCCGGATGATTCACACCGATGATGACGACATTTCATGTTAAAACATATGTTCAACCTCCTACAGTTTATCCCGCGGCCACCTCGTCCTCCTAAACCACCTGAAAACGACAATTTCTTTCAATTGATCAAACTATTCTTGCTCAGTTGATGCTTCTGCAAGTTGATCTGCCCATCTATCAGCTGGTCATCAATCCACTTTTAATCCAGCCTCATCAGATTCCTTTGCGGGAATAAAGAATCCTCTAAACTTTGCCCCGCTCCCGTCATGCACTTGGGATGCGCGGATTCCAGTCCAGTCTAAGCCTGAATTTCTCACCCTTCTTTTCTGACTGATTGCAGCTAATTTTTGAGGATCATACCTTCTCTTGATTGCATTCCGCTGGTTAAAACATGATTGTTGAGAAAGCTAAGTATAGCGCCATAGAAAAACGAAGGCAATGTCTAATAGTCGCGTTGCCCGTTTTATTTGGAGCTATCGACAAAGAGTGACACCGAGTCGCATACGTTGTGCGACAATTACAATAACAACTTGTCGGCGCCAGGATTACAAATTATTATGTAATTGCCTTTGTTCGTGGTTTTCGTTTTTGCTTAAGTCGGTTTTCGCGTCGTCGTATCGTTTTTGACCTTTCTTAATTAACTCATATCGTGAGCCAAGCTTCTTCCTGATCCGATGAAGTATTGGTAGCAGAGTGTTTCACTGCCTTCCAGAGAATCTGGATATAGGTTCATTTGTGGTGTTTCGTCAGACCAATGATATTTATTCTATCATAGTGATAGAAAAAAAAAGAAAAAAAAAGTTGGCAGATAATTTCATCCTTGTGCAAAATTTTATTAATGAAGAATTTGTGAGTCCTCACCGGCTCCTCCTAATCCGTTTAGTGCCGGCTGCCCTCCAGTCCCGCGACAAGATTTTAATTCGATTTTCCCTCTCACATTCAAAACATGAAGAGTTTGACGGCCTGCATCGCCACCATTTCCTGTTGTTAAGTTTAATAAATAAATAAATACCTAGGTGAGAGACATAAGTAAATGCATTTAAATGGTGATTACTACTGTTTATAACACAGTCAGCTCATGTACAAGTAATCAAAGTCAACAGCGCTAGCGCGAGTGCCTCAGGTTTCCATTGTGCGCGGGGTACAGTAAAAAACGTGCGTGTGCATGGCATGGGAATTACCATATAAGACACATTTCACTGCTGCATGGAAAATGCAGTGAAACAATTAGTTCATGCATCAGCTGTTTGTTCATCTAGATATGAAGCACTTGAGAAGATTGGAGAGTACCTAAGAGGCTGAAATCAATTGCTCGAAGAGCAGCCAACTGTTACGCATCTTTCGTGCTCTCCAAACCTCCCGTGTGTTCACCACATCTCATCAAACGTACGCTGAACCAATTTTTTATGCGGATAATTTGGTTTTATCATATAAACTAAGGTGTTATACAAGGATTTCCAGCCCGGAGAGAAGCCTTAACGACACACGTGAAAAAAAATAGTGTTCTTTTCTTGTGTATTTGACATGCCCAATCAGCTGCTGACACGTCACCCGCCCTTCGCGCCACTTAGTGAGATTGATGAATGAAAAATCCGTAGGGGAAGAAAACCAAAATGCGGGAAGAAAAACCAAAAGTTATGTTCTCAGTGGCCTTGGTAATCGCCTTTCTCGCGGCTGAGAAGGAAATTCGACAACTGGGGGATTTGCCACACGCCGATTTTGGCCATTTGCTTGAAAGATTTCTTCTGTCGGTAAGGACTTAGACAATAAATGAGAATTTAGTGTATTGAAAATTACATCCATTGTTTGTTTTTGAAGTGTTTCGACACATTTTCTCCTCTTGAGCCTTAGCACCAACGCAATTAATGATTTTTCTTTGGGGATTATCGATCCTTTTATTTTCATTAATTAACATAAAGTTGACTTTTCTTGTCAGTAAAGGGCTATTGTGTTTATATGATAAACAAAATAATACACGATTACTTGTAGATATGGAATTTCTCTTGTCATGTTCAACTCGACATCTCACTCGTTTTCTGCGCTCACTCGTGAGCTATCGAGTTGAATACTCGAAGAGAAACTTTACCTCCACGCGCGTCATGTATTATTCTCTTTGTATCGACTGAGTTGAAAATGGAAATTGGCCACCGTAAAGATTTTCTAAAGCTGACGTTTCAAGCGTTAGCTGTTCATAATTCCCTCTGAAAAAAGACGAACGTTCGAAACG
Organism: Pocillopora verrucosa; assembly: GCF_036669915.1. Taxonomy (NCBI): domain Eukaryota; kingdom Metazoa; phylum Cnidaria; class Anthozoa; order Scleractinia; family Pocilloporidae; genus Pocillopora; species Pocillopora verrucosa. The sequence goes on along the minus strand of NC_089318.1, from coordinate 20,955,688 downwards.
TCAGCTTTAGAAATTCTTTACGGTGGCCAATTTCCATCATCAACTCAGTTGATAACACCAGATTATCTTGTTAATCCCCAAATTGACGCAGCACCAGAATTTCTTGAGAACCTTCTCCCAACCGCGCGTGGTTGCGGCGTCAGAAAAGGAACTATTCTTAACGGCCTAAAAATTGTCAATAACGCTAGTGGCGTTATTGACAATTTTGGACAGTTCGGTTAATCTCAAGAGAAAAAAAAATTAATTTACTCTAGTAAGTTTCAGTTTTACCTGATTTCCCACCATCTCCGCCAGGTCCTCCATTTCCGCCTGATATACCTCGTATCCCCGCAATGTGTGTAGTGCAGCCAGTCCTTGTTATGCCTGCTACGCAGTTAGAGTATGTCCTGTCTGGTTGCTGTTTGAATAGTAAAGTTAGAAATAGTAATTATTGTTTATTGACACAAAACCTCCACTGTTAGAGTAAACATCCGTTAAATTATCAATACTGATCTTCAAATTTAACAATTTGTTTCAGTTTACAGCAGTTCCTTTTTGTAATGAAAGCTTCGTAGTCTGACGTATCATCATAAACAGGGGAACTGTCGTTATTCATCGCCTGCGTGGGGGAGGGGGGGGGCTGTAAGGGTTTGATTGTCTCGATAACATTCCCCTGATTCTTTCTATTCTTATCCCTACTCCCCCCTCCCCCCACTCCGATTGGCAGTTAATTTGCAGTAGATTTTCTATAGCCCCCCTTATCACCCCTGTTCGTTTCCGAAATCATACACCCTCCCCTCCCCTCCCCCCAGTCCCCTCCAGGCGATAAATAATGACTTTTCCCTTAGTTTTCCTATATCACGCATATCAATTATTGAATAATGTACCTTTGGCTTGTTGTTGGCTGCCGTTCTTCCTTTCGCACCATTTTGCCCCGGTTTTCCATTTCCGCCATTTGTTACAATATATAAATAGCCAGCAATAATTTCGGCGTAGACTGTGACTGTCAAAGTCGAATAAATAAATATAGTAAAAATATTGCGTTGCATAATCCAAAATCGCGACAATTTGCGACCCCATTCTAATGACTTTGTTGAAAGAGTAACCCCATTACAGTCAACCCAGTCTTAAAAGTGCAATCCCATCCAGCACTACATCCCTATTAGCCTATTTCGAGGGAGTAAACTTCGGGGATTTGGTACCTCTCGACCCCCACACTAATGACATTTGGTCCTGACTCACACAAGCCACATATAAAAAAAGGACAGAAGATTGTGGCCTTGAATTTCCGGCAGCCCTTAACTCACCTGTTGGACCATGAACTCCATGCTTCCCATCATCTCCATCGGAACCAGGAGGCAGAATATTTAAATCTTGATCTAAGTCGGGAGCACTGAGGTCCAATCGACTGTCTTCCGTAAAGATCACCTCTCGGCTGAATATTGTCAAATTTTTAATACCACGCAGATCCACGTGACCCTATGAGAAATAAGGCGAGTGATTCGTTACATGCAAATCGAAACCGCCCTGAGGCACGTCAATGTAGTTTAATTTGTAAAAATACTATTCTCATTTTTATTTGAGTTCTATTGGACATTCTGGAATGAAACGCTTTGTCGATTGAGTGTCAGAAACCAAGACTAATTAAAAGTAATCTCAACGGTCAATTAAATGGCCTCGATTGCTACAATATGTTCTTCAGCCAACTGTAATTCGTAGAGATCTCGGAAACATAAGGGTTCAGTTTTACTGATTGATTACCACTTTTTTCCTACCCAGGAACATTTTGTATCCTACTAGGACCAATGGCACCCAGTCAGTTTTGTCGTTTCGTAACCGTATTAATTTATCAGGTAATTTAGTGTTAACAACTAGGTTGAAAACGTAAATTAGCCACCGTAAAGAGTAAAAAAGCTGACGTTTCGAGCGTTAGCCATTCGTCAGAGCGATTGGAGGAATTGTAGGTTGTGTGTGGGTTTATATGCAGAAAGTGGAGCTACGCCATCGGTGGGAATATGGTGACGAGAAGACAGGAATAAATTAGTTGAATGAAAAAACTCCCCCACCGACGCAGCACCACAGTTTCTTTAGAAACTTACCCCCTATTAATTTATGTTCGTTTTCTATGTTAGTTATGTTTCTGAACCCACTTTACTTGAAAGTATGGTGGGTTTCTGATGTCAAATACCGCAATCAGCAGCAATATAATCTGCGTTGAAGAAGTTTTATTTGTGGGGTGTCCAGTTTTTATGTGATACCCTTACATCGCGCAGGGCAATAATTATAATTCAGTGGTTATCGTTAAGAAGATTACAAGCATGCGCAAAAGAACTTTGATAGTGTTTAACCCGCTTGTCTCTTTACTAACGTGTCCTGCGCAACAATCAACATCCTTTCTTGAGATCTCCTAAGTTTTGATTGTCACTGAATGTTGGACGGGTACGAATTGAAACAAACTGGGAACGAATCGTCTGAATTTAGTACGAATCGAATGAGTGCGAAAGGTTCTTGGGAACAAACGAATGGGTACAAAAAACAAATTTCCCTTATCCAAAGTTAACTGTAAAAATACCTACCTGAACATATACAGTATCAGATAGAATTTCAAGCTCAATTCTATTGGCTCGCTTCTGGTTCTGTCCAAAGGTTACCTCGCTTTGGTGACAAAGACGCTCTTGAACGTGATTCATGTGGACATTCCGACCCAGTACTTGATAACGGTCTATGATTTGTTTTAAGGTATAAAAAAAATGCGTAAATTTATCAAGGTAATGTCTAAGATTGTTGATGATAACCATGTAACCATAACCATGAAGTAATGCCTCATTATTTATCTTATCTCTACTAAAGATCAGTAATCACCTTGGGAAGGAGGGGTGCAGAGTAATTTGGGGGGATCATTCGTCGCCAACATAATGAAGGAGAGATTACAGAAAATCGACTGCCAACGAGAGATGATCATAACGAGATTATAGAGCCTTAGGGAGGGGGAAGGGAAAATCAGGTAAATTTGATTATGACAAAGCCACCTGCTTGCAACCCCCTCTCCCTCCCCCCTCCCCTTAAATGATGACCGGTCTCTTACCTGAGAGAATACAGCCGTAAAACTCGGCCCTCATGGAAATATGGTTATTCCATGATTTTGGTTTTATTTGGACATATCGAGCTGTGATTGGTTGCAACAAGACATGGGTAACCAAGGTGTTCCGATTTGTATTACCAGTAAAAACCTGGAAAACAAAATGAACAATTCATGTGACTTCACAAGGAATTCAGATTACTTCCGCAAAGACAATCGCTGGCAAATTTAGCGAATTTCAACGAAGATCGATGCATGCACCGTTGATGATGTTTCACGGCGATTCCAGCGCCATAGGACCTCAAATGTCAGCTCTCAAAACCATTCACAGCTGTTTTTAGGGAGGAGAGTGAGATTGGCTGACTTAGCGATGAACGACTAGAAGCGCGGGGAAAGACCGCCAATTAGAATTGCTAAACAAACTGTTGCACTTTGTCTTCGGGAAAGTCAAACAGTAAGTTTGGCATTATTTAAAAGTTGATAAAGGTTGGTTAACCACCTCACTGAATTTCAAAAAGTTGACGACTCGAATGAAAAACGTCAGCTATATTTACATATGGTTGAGAATCAATGAGAAGCCGGATTGTTACTCATACAGACACAAACTTAAAATGGTGATAAGCAGACACGAAATGGCGATATGTCTTATGAAATGTGACCCCTATTATTAGAAATAAATAAAAACTACATAAAAATTCCAAAGTTCCTCACAGCCCTCGCTACATAAGATGCAACATTAAGGAAACCACTGCACCTTATCTGATTCATTCTCTTGATAGGCCTGAAAAACGTTACTGCCTTCCGCGCTGTAAGCGAGAGTATAACTTTTCACCCATTGGTCGCCCCAGTCCTTACGTCCCTGAGTCGCAAGCTTCGTAATTTTCACATTTCGTCCGAAATCGATTTGAAGCCACTGATTGAGATCATTGCTTCGCGATGACCAGGAGCTTTTTCCGTTTAGTCGGGCGTTCTCTTTTCCGAGAAACTTATTCCAGGAGGATGAAGCGGTAATCTGCTGATCAGTAATGAGACCGCTCTCCAGCCCAAGTGCTTCTTCGCCCGAACACGCTGAAGAGAGAGTTCAAAATAAGTAGCTAGGGCAACGTATCGAACGAATTTTGTAAGTAGACTAGGTTGCATTGTCTTTTTCTAAGAGAATATGTGTTGATATTTTCCTGTTTTTGCTAAATTTTAATTCTGATTGGTCTAGTAGACATGCGAACCAGTCATTATTTATCGTCTGGGGTGGATATATCTTAATTGTGTACATATATACATACATATATATATAGATGTATATGTATATATTTTTATATTTGATAAATTCATTACCTGCTTCAAGTTGAACAACTGCCGGTGTCTCAAACCAATTCATTGGAGGGTATTCTACTGTCTCGTCATAAGATTGATACCCATACATCAATTTCGCACATCCTTCTAAAAATATAAACACAACTGTTTTTAAGAAACGATGCCCTTGAAACTGTAACAAAATATCTCTCAGCCGACACTGGACTATTTTAACCACTTTAATCCTCGAATCTTAATTTAGATGCAACACAGTTTATACAGAAAGTCGCTCTCTGGTTCGACTACCGAAACACACCGTGACTTGAAAACCTCGTAGTCTCTTGTACACAAATAATGTAAGAAACACCGTTCAATCCTTTCCTTACAAAACATTTAATTTTAATCTCCTCTATCAGAAAGTGATGAAATATTTCGTGCTTTAGATTCCAAAGAGTTAAAGCCAAAAGTTTCCAAACTTATTATTAAATGTGCTGAAAACTTGAACTGCTGAAGGACAGACATAAATGATGATTTCTCAGGATAGCCAGGGCAGTGAGTCAAGAAAGCAATGTGGCTTTGCTTGTGAGGCCATATTATTAGCTCTGTTTACAAACTGAAGGCATCCACAGTTGCCTTCTTAGCGCTAGTAAGATAATATTCTTGCGGTTGGGTCGCGCTATGAAATTTCAAACCGAGACTCGCTAACTAGTAAATTTTTGCAAGTGCTTTCCATTGGATTAAATTAAAAGTATTGTGGGACAAAATTCTTTGATAATTAGCCAAGGATAATTCACTCAATCGATCAACCTGACTGACTCAATAAACCATCCACCGAACATCGAAGCATCGAATTACAGTGGAAATACCTGCTGTCAAGGTACCGGCCACCAGCCACCAGTCACCAGCCACCGGCCAAACAATCAGACAATAGGGTCTGGTTTCACTTGGTATGGGCGATACCTTATGGACTGGATGGTTGACCGATAAAACGAAGAAATAAGCCCGCGAGAAGTCTTTTAAAACATTTAGCAATCCTCTCGGTGTAGTTGCTCGAAAGCATTCTAACATCAATAAATTTTACACCCTTTCTGTAAGTTTTAAGTGCGACATTTTTTTTCGTGTTGGATTCTATGCGTGTTTGAAGCTCATTATTTTAGTCTTTTCATCCTTTAACTAGCAAACGTTTATACTTATTGTTTCATTAGCATCTTTTTCATCATTTTATTGCCACCTTATTGCCGCCCTATTACTACTTCGCATAATTTATCATATAGCAAGTAATGTGCCTGTTTTCTCGTTTCCGGTCGTCCTTTCCATTCTTTTTTTGGCCCTTGCAGTTTCGTAATAGCAGTATTAAGCTTGGTCTTTTCTGTGGCCGTAGCAATGTAGGTGTTTTATAGTTCTCTTTCCTTCCTGTTGTTTGCTATTTCTTTCTATCGTATATTGTGTGACTTTTGTGATTGTTTTTAATTTTACTTTCAAACTACGTCATGTACGCCGTTGAGGAATTGAAGTGAATTTTTTTCTACACGACTTAGAGTAGAAAAATTACATCATTCCTATGGATAAAGACACGTGCATTTAAACTGCATTTATTTTCTTAAAAATATATGTAGCATAATAGATACGTTTTAAATTTTTTGCATTTTTTTTTACAAATAAGCTAAATACATAGCTAGACAATAATCTAGCTATTACTGCTCTTGGCATACTTTGATATAAGCAATAAACCCAACACTAAAAGAAAAATTCATCAAAATCTACATGCGTGGCGAAACTGATTGGTCTAGAAACCATCATTACGATTGCTATGATGACTTATGACTTGTTATTTAAGTCATTAGAATGTTTATCCAGCAAACTCTCTTGGCAGATAGAGGAGATAAAGAGACTGAAAAAAAAACTAATTAGGAATGATATCGGTTGCACTGGGAAAATTAAAACATCGCTAACTTTTGTTTTTCTTTCTTTTCTTACTCAGTGACCTACTTTACTTTTTTTTCCATTTTACTCTTTTTTTCTGTTTACATAAACACTATAGATGAACTAAACAGATTGACAAATGTGGGAAATTTATGAGAAATAAGGACTCGAACTCGAAAGATAAAGCTAAGCAAACGTGACAAATGACTTCTCAAAAAAGGAAAATCAGATTTCTTGGAAAAAATTCCTAGCCTAAAACGTTTATGCTTGACATACCTTACCACTGATTTAAAAGGGACAACCAACACTTAGAATTTGAATGGCGAATGAATACTTTTTTCATTCACAGAAACGAAGCAAGAAACTGACCTTCTCCACTTGTCAAATCCAAGATTGCAAGAAAAAGAAACCCCAACAGATTCTTGGAGGGATTCATGAAAATTCGTGAACTTCTTGTCTCCGACTTTACTTCACACAGTCTAATCTGCGACTGCGACTGCGACTGCGACTGCGACTTCAATAAGGAACTGGGACAGGTAACGTTACTGAATAAGAATCAGTTGAGTTAACGGAATTAACTCAATAAAGTAAAATTATTACCTGTAGTAATTCTAGCAGGTTTTGTACGGGTGACACAAGCATATCCCAAATTTTTTTAACATTTCGGTTACATCCTGAAAATCCGGGTTTCTTTCATCAAAATCCTTTTGACCTCGGAGATACAATGGGATATACAAACAACACCATCGTATATTTGCAAATTCTCATTTTTTGTAATGCCAATCAGCAGTTGAAAGTCCGCAGTACCTGTAAATTAAGGGCGGGGAAGGTCCTGAAGAGCTATCGACTTCCTTACTCACAGCTTCTTTAAACTGATTAGCCCAGCGCCATACATAAATGTTGGGAAAATGAAAGTTTCAACTATTTGGATCTTGCATGAAAATGGCTAAATTCCTCCATTTTACATCTTAAGCTTTCCACTGTTAGAATCAATGATTTCAGCGAAGTTTTACTTCTGCCGTAGTTTTTTATGGGAGACATGCCTCTTGACCTTGATTTTTCTAACAAGGTCATTAAAATGGTTCAATATTATGACAGAACTACCTGAGAAACATAATTCCGTTTTGTCATAATTGATACGAAATCGCTAGCAGATCGAAAATCTCCGGTCTTATCCACAAACCTTTTTAGAGTCATTTCCCAGAAAGGCTCTTAGGTCATTTGCAAACAACTACATCTTAATCTATTATTTATCTACTCTGTTCTGCTGCGTTTTCAAATCCTTAACATCGAAATCTCTTAATTCATCCTCACAAAAACGGGCGAGTACGAAATATCTACCATGCACTAGTCTTTCCTAGTTCCAAATAGTCCACTCGATCCTTCTCGCTGCGCAAGCAAGAACCTTTACCCCTCCATTCGCATCTCCACGAGGAAGTCCTCACTAGGCCGCTGATGAACTGATGAAGGGATCTTATCAATGGAGGATTACAATAAGAGACTGTGAGATGTTTTTTTTCCTGAGGCAATCCCCATCAAGTTATTTGAGAATCAAGCTATCCTGTTTCTCAGTGCTAGATTAACATCACATGCGAAGCGCATGTTACTTGAATGTTTTGGTTCCTTTGGTTTGAAAACGGGATCAAGTTATTTGCATCGAAGATCCCTTGTTCCCACTAAACGGGTGTGTAACAAAGTCGACCATTTTAAGATCGGAAAGAGACCAGCTACCAGCCACACAGCCAGTCAGGATCGAAGCCAGTGGAGCCTGGTCAGTTCTCAGCTTAATTCAAATGATAACTGACTGATTCATGAATGTCAGCCTCATTTAACAATGTAAGAAACTCGTAAAGCTCTCTATACCCTAAATTATTCTTTTAAAATGAGTTGGAAACTATATTTATTTCAGGTTTTTTTTCCTTCGAGACATTTTGAAACTCAGCTTCATAAATATTTAGTTGTTTTACCACACCAAAACCAGAAGTTAAGGCTGAGATGTTGTTTTCATTTTGGTACAAATGCCACTCTTCACATCACGCTTTCGTGAGATATAGTATTAGTGCACCATGAGAGATAGAATCAATAATATTTGCAGACAGACGAACATGTTTTTCTTTGTTTTTCAAAACAATGATATCAATGGTGAGATATAGTATTAGTGCACCATGAGAGATAGAATCAATAATATCTGCAGACAAACGAACATGTTTTTCTTTGTTTTTCAAAACAATGGTCACTGTTAACGGTCATTAAAGAAAGATGTCACTTCTCTCCTTTTCTTTTGTCTCAAGCTCAATACAAGATGGATCTTTTATTTCCTTACCGAACTTAATATTTACTTTTTTCTCAGAGGGCACGGTAACGAATCCTGCAATCTGATTGACTCTTAGCGCGATCCGTACTTTCCTACCTCTGTCAATGGGCACGGTAACGCTTTCGTGAGTCGCTGAGTACATCCCTACCTTCGCTGCCATTTTTTATAAATATTTCTCAGACTCATCAATTATTCATAACTCGATCTCGCCAATCAACAACTGTATACCACATCACGTGGATGCGTTTGGATACCCAGTAGACAGTTAGTAGACAGTCACCCCTTCTGAGTAAAGTTTTAGAGACTTTTTATGGAAAATAGGGTGGTGAGAATCGAAAGCGAGGTATTTTTCGGTGTGGGTAGGTTTACGATAGACACTTGTCTCTAAATTCCCCTGTTCCCCTATGTACACATTTAAATCAAGAAAGGGCAAATGTCTATCCTTTTCACGCTCAAGGGTAAGTTGAATAGACGGTTCTACTGAATTCAAGTGCGATAGGAGGCGTTCCGCTTCATTTCCGGATACCGCAGAAAAAGGATTCCACCGGTGAAGTGACTTGAAAAACCTGTGATAGTAGGTGCCGTTGTATGCAAGTTGTGTGGTTTTGAGGCAAAAAGACAGCAGATGAATAATATCCTCCACAGGCAAAGAAGTTCTTTGTTCCAGGGAAGCATCTTCTCTGAGCCTCTCCTTCGCAACCCTAACGGCAGGATCAATTGGGATTTTCAGTGTAATCAGTATTCACCAAACAGGTGACAAAATTCTCGCAGGATAACCAGAAATTGCACAAGTCGGAGAATTTACAAAAGAAACAATAGGTCTCAATGGAATTCCCGGTTTAGGAATTTTAGGTAAGCCATAAAAGCTTGGATATAAGCTGTCACTACTGTATAACATTTTGTACGTATAGTCACTAATCTTACCAGCTTTTTTCAAATCAGCAACATTTTTTAAACTTTCTTTGAGTTTTACTAGTAGGATCAGAGTTTAAAACTGCATACGTACTTATGTCATTAAGCAGAGACAAAGCTTTGTAGTGATATTGCGAGGGCTGCCTGTGTACCATCTTCACTCGATTCGAAGGCTGAGGAGAGGAAACATTTTTCTAAAGTCCTAAAGGCGAATGGCTATACCAAAACTTTTCTCCGTAACTGCCCAAAACCAGTTACAACTAGTAGCACTCCTGATGTGAGAGGGAACCAGCGACTGGTTTCTTCCTTATTCCCTACATCCAAGATGTTACGGAACCCAGCAAGACAATTTTGAATAGCCACAACGTTGAAGTTACTAAAAAACCTATCCAGACTTTGGGACATATTTTTGCCAAACCTATGGATCCTGTCACGGAAGAAAAACCGAACCGACGCTATTTATTCTATTCCGTGCAATGACTGTGATAACGAGTACATCGGACAGACCAAACGTCAATTTGGTACATGTTTGAAAGAGCATCAAAAAGCGGTCTTCTTTTGAAAAAGAAAATTCAGCTTTATCGGAGCACACAACCCTAGCCAACCATACAGTTAGGCGGGATAAGTCTAAAAAATTATCACCACTAATTCTGGCGTATCAACTCCGCCCACGCTCCTTGAAATCGTGAAATCCTGACACCTTCGCGTCGTGGTTTCCTAGGCTTATCTCGTGTTCTCCCAACCTCCCGCGTGTTTACATCAGGCTATGTAAACACGGAAACCATTTTACATTTCTTCAATGTTGATACGAGGGAAGTGCAAGTTTTTGTTGGAATTATCACGAAATATGTTATAAAAAATACCGAACAACTCCTCTCCTTTTGTAAGGTCTATTGTGAAATCGTCATCGCGTAATGATCTCGAAATATTACAAAACTAGCTAGGAATCGCTAGGAATAACGCATTTAAGTCTTTTCAGCTGTGTTTATATATGAACAGCCTGTTTTCATGCTTGTTAACGTATCTAATGAACAAATTAAGACGTTTGGAAATATACCTCCTTTAAGGAGGGAAGTCGTTGTCCACAGATATGGAAATTATTTTTACTGAGCTGTTGCTCTCTGAAAGGATGAAATAAGCGATGAAAAACATGAGGAAATCCCTCGTTCAAGCGATAGTTTGTTTGAGGTCTTTGAGCTGCAACTTTTCTTCTTAAACTCCTTGAAAGATCTTGTCAGGAAAAGCAAGATCACGGGAACTCCGGCAGAAACTGTTGACATATTATCGGTTGTGTATCGCTCCCAAGGGGACCGATTTGTATCACTTATCGTCACTGAAGAAAGGGTTCGGCTTTTAGCCGATTATCAACGCTGATTCGTTTGCATTCATCACAATAAAGAAGCAGTGTAGGCGATTCATCACTTTAATGTACCGCAATAATGTGCAATGCTCAAGCACGCCATTTAAATCTCCTGCTACCTCAAGGTAACTCTTCTAGCGCGTTTTTTTGTATTACCAAGCCACGAAAAGCGCTAGAAGTAGATTTAACACACTTACAAAAAACTGGAACGGCTTAGTTGAGTTATTCCGTGGCGATTTAGGGTTTTTTTTCAAAATTTCGAGACCATTACGCAATGTCAAATTCACAATAAACCTTGGCCTTGGAGACAAGTTAATCGGTAGATTTCACTACATATTACATGGTTTTTCAAACAAAAACTTACGCCTCCCTTGTATTAGCATTACCTAAATCCATTTCTGATAAAAGAGCGGCGAAAAAGCGAAAATCTCTCACTAAAATCCTTTTTTCGGACGTCGGAACAACCTTTCGCCGTACATTTCCTTGTGGTGAGTTGCAATGTCTTTCCCGTGGCGATCACAGAGATCTGTGCGTAAACACAAGGATCCGATTACTGACAATCGTTCACAAAAAGTACCCAGAAAGTTAACACGAGAGGTATTGGGTTGTAATTGAATTAATCGATGGAACTTTCATTCATTTAATATCTGAATTCTCTCAAACAATTTGTGGATCACTCAAGGTTTCTGTTCGTAGTGAAAGGGCGAGCGAAGTTTTCAGGTCTACCACAAATACGCTTTCTGTGAGTCTTTCCAAGTCCGTTCAATTTATACATTTGAACCGTGAATTGCACACCAGAAACTGAAGGAATTCAATGAGGAAAAGCCACATTAAATCGTCTCATGTCAAGTTGAAGTGTCTCATTCGAATTCAGTTTTTGTGGAGGAAAGACCACATTTACACACGCAATTTCTGCAAACAAACGAGCAAACCCTCTCGACTTCAAAGTAAAAAGTGTGAATTTACAAACAATTACTTTCCTTGCCATTTACTTACTGAACAAAGGTAAATCTTCGTACATCAATTAATCGTCGATGAGAGTAAATAATATTTTCTGTAAGATCATTGACTATTTTTGAAGAACACATTGTTGTGACAGTCCCCGTTGTTTTTTTCAAAAGTATACTTGCGCTCTTTTTTTCTTACGCGCTTTCTAATTGACAGGTGTCCGATTGTGACAGGCACTTGTAAAATAATGTTTCAAAGTTTATTTGGAAGCCTTTTAAATCATCTTTATCGTTACGGAAATGAAAATGTTTCGGTGAAGCCTCTCTCTTTAATTTGCATTACCCCTATTTTAACTACCATTGACTCGCTCAAAAATCGTTCAGTTAATCACAGCATTAAATCAGTCGGGTTCTTTTGAAAGAATTTCGTTAAGTTGCAGAAAAAAAAAATGTTATTCATCAGCCTAGGTCGAGCAGTATTGGGGAAAAACTGTGCGCCTTGTCTTGAGTACCGGCCTCAGCCGATAAGATAAGGGAAACCGATACTTCTCAGATTGGCCGCCATGAATAACGACATCCTCAATGATTGATCGTTAGACATGAAATCAGATTATAATGGAAAAAACGAAAGCTCAAAAATCTTTAGTATTTTATTATTTCAGTGTACTGGAATGAACTATAAAAAGCGAATCAAATGTCTGATAAAGTATTTAGTTTTGTGGGTTCAATCGTGATACCATTTAATGGAATAGAACGTTTTTTATCATATAAACTACGGTGCTATAGAAGGATTTCCAGCCCCGACAAAAGCCGTAGCAATACACGTGAAAATATATGTAAGTAAGCCAGTAAGTAAGTAAGTTTATTAAATCTCCACCCAGTGGCTCTTCCGATTTAATTTACAATAATTGGAAATCGAATAAAACTATCTATAAAAGTTACAATAATATCATGATGAAGAAACAAATACAAATAAATAACTAACATATTCTTAAAATTCTATACCTAAAAAAGATTCCTACGGACTGTCATATATTTCGCGGTTAACTGCACGCTTGAAAACTGAGAGTGTTGCGCTATTTTTCGTTTCTTCACTTATAAGAGATATGGTATTTTTTCGCGTGTATTTGATATCGCCAATCAGCTGCTGACATGTCACTCGCCTTTCACGCCACTCGGTCAGATTGATGAATGAACGGCAAAGCCTTCGCCGTTCTCTATCCAAAGTCATTTGTCGAATTTTTTCGGATTATGGCTCCTAAAACACTGAAAACTCCGTATCGCTTACAGGGCGTGAAATTAACTTTTTTTTCTGATAGCCACTTGGCTCCTAAATTCTTCAAAGTGGTAGCCAATTCAAAAAAAGTTGGTCGCCATTTTCCAAGACAAACAAAATCTTTCTTTACGCTGTCAGCGTTCTAGATAGACCCTCCAAAATTAGGTTAGGGAAAAGATCTTTAACGTGCTACAAAGTGGACACTAGGATGGATGATATACAACGTTCAGGCTCATCTTAATCCAAGATGGCGTCTAGTTATCGATCGAGATGCATGTGCTTCGTTTTGGAAACAAACTTAACGAGGAAGTTTGCCGCGGATTTATCTTTGCAAATCTTTTTAATTCACTATATCTCTTGGTAAGGTTATGATGAAACGTTCTAGTCGCCAATTTGGCGACTAACTTTCAGGATTTGGTCGCCAAAGTGAAAAATTTAGTCGCATTGGCGCCTGTATTACGCGCAATTTCACGCCCTGGCTTATAGTGACGTTCAAACTTCCCTAGAGGGGAAAGAAAACCAAAACGCGGAAAGAAAAACCTAAAGGTACGTATTCAGTAGCTTTGGTAATGGCATTTCTCGCGGCTGAGAACGAAAATCGACTACTGGAAGACTTGCTACAGGCCGATTTTTTCCGTTTACCGAAAGGATTTCTTCTGACGGCGAGGACCGAGTAAATAACTGAGAATTTTTGGCATTGAAAATTACGTCCATTGCATGTTTTTTGTGGTGTTTCAACGTTCCTTTTCGATTCATCTTGAGCCTAAGCGCCGACGCACTCTATGATTTTTATTAGTGGATTGTAGATCCTTTTATTTTCATTCATTAATAAATTTTTAAAGTTGACTTTTCTTTTAGTAAAGGGCTATTTTGTTTATAATGATAAACTCGACATTTCACTCATGAGCTATCGAGTTAAACAATCGAAGAGAGATTCCCTATCCAAGAGCACCCATGTGTTATTCTCTATTTATTATATAGATACTGATGACATACCAGGATTTTTTCCTTTCACTAAAAAAATCATATCTTCATCGCGCGTAGTGAAGATACTATTTTTATCTTTCACGTGTGAGGATATTGCTGTCGCCATGCATAATTACTAACATGATTAGCCAATTACAAGAGAGCTTCCGCTTAGGCGCACGGCCGGTTCTCTTGAAATCTCACTCACAAAATGGCTTAGAGTTGCGAAGACGGTACATTATTTATAAAATAAACAGAACATTACATGGCCGCTTGGGGATACGAATTTTTTCTTCTCGTCTTCTGTTCTTTAGCAAAATTTAGGAATCTGAAAAAATTTCCGTTCTTCAATTTTATTTTTCCTGTTTGGTTAAAGGAATAGGCATGTTGCAACAAGTATAAAATTGCATGAATCTCAATTTGTGAGGCCTTATTCACCAGGTATAATTGATATTTTACTTTAAAAATATATTCAGCAGCTGAAGCTTACCAGCAGCTTCGTTACAGTGAGAGAGAGGAAAAAAAAATTACAAAGCATACTTTGACGCACGACAACAATGATTTTTAGTAAAACTTTGCCGGCAAACATATTAGTTTTCCGCGAGGGGCAACGATTTCGAGAAGTTCTGCCGGTTGAAATTCCATACATGGGTTTCCAGATCAATTCGTTCCAAGCATTTTTTGTTTACCGCCAGACGAGTTGGGTCGTTTTCAAGCACTTTACCAAATTGGCTTAAAGGTACCTGAGAATCATGAAAAAAAATATACTTCTGAACCGAGAAACTGCGAATCGTAACGTGGTTTTATTGAAATGTTGGAAACGATTCAAATAGTTTTGCTTGTAAAAATAATGTTTCTTTAAAACACGAAGGGGAATTAACGCCCTGAAAATATTTTCTTCAGTACCCGCTTAGTTTTGCGTCAGTTCAGCTTTCGTTTGCTTTTGTGGAAGTTGAGTTCAGATTTATTTCTATGTATTTAAGTCACCATTGGTTTTTACCGCTTTGCTTCGCTTCGATCGCTCAGCTTCTTTTTCGCTTCATTACAATAGTTTCACTTGACTCGTTTGGCTTTCCATGGTAAAATCAATGTTAGCTTGTGAGCATATTGCGACTAAAGGGGCAATTGTAAGGACCATGAGAGTAAATTCAAACTGATTTGCTAAAATTGAATAAGAGAAACAAGTAAGCTGTAGTTCCTACTCAGTGTTTTTTTCGTTTAAATCGGGTAAACATTTTTACAGGAAAGAAGTTGAAGGTCAGAATGGTCAGAATGATTAAATCACTCTTTAAGGGATTTTAAAGGCAAGGATATTTTTAACCATCGTTGAGATACTATAAAATTTGCATAATAAATGTGGTGGCAAATTTAGATAGTTTGTTCAGCTCTTACGCAGCAACGCTTTGTTTCTGTGACGGCATGGAGACACGAGTTCATTACGTTCGTTAAGTGATGGCAATTCAGATCGGCAGATGACCAGAAATTTGTCTTTAACGCAGAGGTTGCATCTTTTACTTGCGCTATTGTAGAGTGAGCTTGATGAAAGGATACGCCATGAAATAGAGTGTGCAGTGTGGTTTCTGTATCTTGTCTTGAAGTCGTTTTCTGTAAGTTCGATATACGGTTCAGTAGTGCTATTGTCCATCAGACCATGCTAGTAATTATCTGGTCGTTGGTAACAGCTTAACACTTTTGGGATAGATGGATAATGAAGGGAAATTCTTATGCTAAATGATGGAGCAGTCATGAGAAATGAAAATACAGATCGTGAAGAGATATAGCTGAATCGAAGGCTCGCCTCCATAAGCAAATCTTCATGTGTGTTTTTTTTTCAAATTTGTATCACCATAGGAGGTTTTCCCAAATAAAGAGAAGGAGAGGAAGATCTTATCACTGGCCGTAAGGTGTGGTGGCGAAGACTGTGAATGAGCTGATGAACTAAGACTGAAGGAGGTTTGTAGATTTTTTCTTCTTTTCTATGTTTATAAGATCTTAATTGACATAGATGTAGTGGCATTGAATTAATGCGTTTTTGTCTTTTTTTTTTTTTGGTCCTTCACAGCCGCATTTGGGGGTCTGTCCTTTTAGAGTGATTCCATTCCCTGACTGTAAAATTACCATGGCACAAAAAGATCTTGATACACATCGCGCCAAACAGTGCCCATTGAAAATGGTAAAGTGTAATTTCCGCCAGGAGCAATATCCGGACTGGCAAATGAAGGTATATGAACCAACCAGTACGTCTAGACTCTCCGAAAATTAAAGCTAACAAGAATTTTCTTAGGCAGGAGCCGTAGATAAATTGGTTATTTTGGAAAAATATATGTGATTGACACAATTTTCATATGATTAGGAAGAGAAATAAATCGATCTTGAACGATTATGTACATTACCAACTAGGGTACTCTCACTGGCCACTCTGGTACATAAAAAAATTAGGTATCAAGATATGTTAGGCCACATGGCAAACTTAATATTCTATAAAAAAGCAAATTTTTGCAAGTGAATGTATGTTTCCCCTGCAACAACGTACAACGAGTTGGTTAATGCCATGAATAATAACAATAATAAAAGGTACACCAATACTGCTGACGTGTCTATTCACGTATTTGTGGTGTTGCTTAAAATTAATATAAAAATATTAGCTTTGTGAGAAAATCACAGGGATAGTTAAATTTTCCGTATGGGTCAAATAATAATTGTAGTGAAGAACGCATCTAACTATTTAATCTCTTATCGAGGAAAATTGCGAGCCCTCGGAAATATAGAAAGTTGATTCAGTTTTGAACGTTACCTTAAAGTTTTTGTTTCGCATGTCGGGTAGGGTAGTTGCAAAGGAAGATACTTAGCTTTTTTCTTACTTTTTACTTTTTTACTGATTACTTTTTAATTTTTACTCTTTCCTTTATCTTGTCTCTTCGTTTCCTCTCCTTTTACCCTTATTGGGAGTATGGGATAAAGATGTTGCAATTTTAAAGAGAGCAATTTTCATTTGAGTATCGTTAGTTATCAATGAGTCAAAACGTAAGATGGGGTTGGCCCGGTCATCCGAGCCAGAGGCTCATGTATAAAACGTATGACAATTAAATACTTAGTTAAAAACAATACAATTATGAAGCAAATTAATAAACTAGCACCTACATAGGATAATTTAGAAAGCTGTACCCACCCGCGACCCAGTGAATTAATGAATTAATGAATTAATGAAAAACTAAAAACTCTAGCAAAACCCTAAGATATACAATAATTGCATTTACAACTGGCTCTCAAGACTGATAGATTAAAGGAGTTTAAAAGTTTGCGAAATTCACTCAAATCGGTTGATCCTTTAATATAAGAGAGAAGCTGATTCCACATTTGCGAAGCCTTATATGTGAAGGAATTATGATAATATCGATTGTTGTAGGACGGTTGAGTGAGATTGTGATCGCTGTCCCTTAAATTGTAGCGCAATATATGAGGTTCGAATAAATCAGAAATATAGTCAGTCCCATTAACATTTACACGTTTAAAAAGGTGAACAAGAGATTGGTAATATCGTCTGTGTTCCAGTGATCGCATATTTACAGTAGACAATATAGTATCATAATCAAAGCTGTTTCCAAAATTTAAAAGGACTTTTAGGGCATAATAGTTTGCAGATTCAAGTTTCTTGTTCAAGGTTTTGTTAATTCCTAATAGTAATGGACTACAATATTCAAGATGCGGTTAAGAGACAGTTCCCGTGCAGAAATATCTGTATTAGACGCATAGGCAGCGGTATCATCATCGTTGATAAATATGTTAAATAAGAGTGGCCCCAGAAGGCTACCTTGAGGAACGCCACAGTACACCGGTAACCAATCCGAGAAAACTCTGTTGACCTCCACTCTTTGCTTGCGACCAGACAAGTGGGAATGCAAGAAGTCAATCGCCTCCTCACCAACACCATAAGCACGTAGCTTTGCAAGAAGCAGGTTATGACATATGGAATCAAAGGCTTTAGATAAGTCGATTGCAATGGAGCCAGACGCCAGTCGTCAAACATTTTGATCAGAGCAGTGTAGCACGAATGACCGCGAAGAAAGCCAGACATGTTAGACGAGAACAAGGGTTTGAATACGTCGTACAGCTGGTCAAAATTGACTTTTTCTAAGATCTTGGGTATGATGGACAGGACACTGATAGGTCTGTAATTTGATACTAATGTGGCATCGTCTTTTTTAAATACAGGTGTCACATGGCTGAGCTTCCACTCTGTAGGCCACATAGAGGTACTAATGTAGAGATTAAGTAGCTTTGTGAGGTGAACTGCTATAGATGGTGCTGAATATTTAAGAATCTTGTGCATTATGTTATCGGGTCCGCAAGATTTATTGCACTTGATCCTATCCAGAACAGATTGAATATATGAGACACGTGCAGGTTGAAAAGAAAAGTTCAGCTTAAAGTCGCGCGATGAAATAGAGGAGATGCTAGGGTGGGTCGAAAATTCTTCCCGCTTGAGTTTTAGGGCAGGCTGGTCCAAGACTGGGGTAGAAAAAAATGAATTAAAAAAGTTTGAAGGTTCTTTGATGACTTTGCCGTCATCTATGAGGTGAATATCATCCTGGGAGACGTCCCTCCTTGCGGAGGGTAATAGGGGTTTCAGATTTTTCCAGAAGCTGTTGGGTGTGCTTGCATTAGAGGCAGAATCAGCGCAAAATCGTTTAATTGCGACTCGTTTCAGTTTAGTGAGTATGTTCCTTTGTGTCCTGTAGTGCTCCCACGCGTCTTTAGTGGGATGGCGACGATATTTTTTGTACAGTTTGTTTTTTTAGCGCATAGATTACTTTATCTCTATATAGATCTAGGGAAGCTGATTAGACCGAACTCTCTTTTTTATACAGGGTGCGTGTTTCTCTACTATGACATTAAATAGTTTAGACCAATGGGCCCAAACTTCATCAACGAAATCCTGTTTTGAGTTTCAATTTAAAAGAAAAGGGTAAGGATTTCCAAAGGAAACTTTAGATTGCGAAGTCTCTTTATCAAATGTAAGTCATATCAAAAAGCTTTTGTATTCAGGCTAGCGTTTTCGAGAGACTTCAAGTATTAAAATTGTCCCTTGAACAGTCAAAATTCCGTGCCTTTTGAAGATATTTTCCAGAGAGTTTACTTTTTTTCCAATGATGCAAATCTGCTCAATAATTGTTCAGAAAGTGTTCTTTCCTTGGGAACAGCCGAGTTTTTTTTTTCCATAGATCTTATTTGTCACGCGCCTTGCCGCGCGTCATAACCGATAACCCATAATAAACAAATTCTTTCCACTGAAAAACATGAAATGGTGATCCTTATTCCTCTTCAGTAAAATCTCCTGGCTGACCTCAGCTATTTTAATTGAGATGTTGATATTCAACATGATACTGTATTTAGCTATTAAGAAATTTACCTAGATACAGAGCAATTTTTCCAAAACAAAAAAGATTTTGACCGATTATTAAAAAAATTGCAAAGCGGTGATCGAGCGTTAATTAAAGCTGGCGGCGTTACGTAATACGCGGTTGGATTAGTGTGATTATTGTTTCCAAGAACTCTTCAAGCGTAAAACGTGTCATGTAAAGCAAATTTCTCAGAGCACACTCAGCTCATGCCTTTTTAACGAAAATACCACGGAGCCTTGAAACTAAAAGCCTTCCGCGATGCAAGCTGACTGCGGGAGTATTGTTGTAAACCCAAGCTTTGAAGACTGGGTTTACGAGAATGAAAAATATCCTCACGCTTTACAAACCCCAATGAAAAGACAAATCACGTATCGTGTAGAAGAGGAAATTGGTCCAAAAGAAACTAAAGACGACCCGTGGAAACAAAACGATTACCAAAGTACGGTCAGAGAAAAATATCGTGGAGAAGGCAGTCGATCAGCGGTGATGATTTTCACGTTCATTATGTACTTAGTGGCGATCGCTGCATTAGTGCTGATTCTTCTGATGTGGTTCGGGAAAATGGGCGAAAGATGTGGGTGTTCAACGGGCGATGGTAAGTATGTGGATAAAGCTCGACTTTGTGAGAGTGAACAAATTCAAAGCCTCGTCATGCTGCGTCCTGCAGGTACCGATGCAGCTCTTATTCGTTCTGGTGTTCATGTATGCATCCCCCGACTGGTCGCGCAGTTTATTTGAGTTCAGTTCTCGTCTGTGCTTGTCTTGCATGCACTCTTCTCCTTGATCTATAAGCCCCTGAAACGTTGAATACCGGATTGACTAAACCATACGGTTATATTCGGATTAATGTTTTTAAGCTCAACTAAAGATTAATGGCAAAATTCGACGATTTTTCACACCACAACTTTTGTTCAAAGCAAAAATGTCTCCATTTCCGACACTTGCATTTAAACATTTGTCAATATTTTTATTATAACCATGGTTGACAAGGGATGTTTATAATTGCATATCAAGCTTTTTTTTTTTTATCAAGAAATATCATTTAATGTTTGGGTTTTCATCAAGCAAATTTTAATCCATGCAAACTGAAAATGAAAATTATGCACGTCATCATCTTTTAAGGGATATCGTATTTATTCATCATTCAAATTTATTGTTAAGCAAAGAAAAATTGTTGTCATGATTGCGGTTAAGCTTAAAACGGATCATGCGGATAATTTGACGGCGGGTTATAAAAATTTTTGTTATTAATTTTATACTTTAGTGTCATCAATCTAGAAAACAGTCACTTGCAATTTATCATCGCATTGCGCTCCTACCAGCAAGTTTTTCGCTCTCACCAGGCAAATAGATAAAAAGCCACTTATTTTCTACTTGTTTTCTAGTTCCCTGCTGGATTCCAAAAAGAAAATACACTTCAATTAACATTCAAGTAGTAAACAATACGTCAAGAGTGGCAACCGCAATATTGATATGTTTTTATGTTCCGATGTCTATTGTTTCGGGATGTCTATTGTTTTCGATGTCTATTGTTTCGTCTTTTACCGCTTAGACACGGTTAAGGAAAAAAAAGGAGAGAAAGATCATTGTCAAGAGCTCCCGAGGCAGCGAGAAGATTTTTAAGGAAATACTTCACATCACTGTTACAGTGTTAAGGGGGCACTCGCTGATTAACAATCAATGAAATTAAGCAATAATTAGAAATTAGATGTTATTACTCCAACTAATGGAACACTATAGGCTCTGTGATCGCCACTGTGATGCATAAATGTTCGATCAGGGCGCTGACGCACCACTGACGTCATGCAAATGTTATTTTACACGCTTTGTAGAACATGGCGCATATTGCGAGATATTTCTAGATTTGGCAAAGAATGACTTGAAAATGCCAGCTAAGAATTTTTACGAGCATGAAAAAGAGCCGAGTTTCTCAGGCAACCGGAAAAAATAACGGAACATGAAGAAATAGCCAGAACGATTTTTCCTTGCTACGGATATTTGCTGCATATTTTCCTTTGATTTCTACTTTCTTTCTTTAGCTAGAAAAATACAAACAATAGACCCTAGGGGTCTCCAATATGATTGAAATTCGTTCTTGCAACTCGTTTGGCAAAATTTTGTTTGTTTGTTTGTTTTGCAACGAGAAAGGAAAGTCAGATTGATGAAGATGGAAATTTTAATGTCCACTTATGATGATAGACATTGAGCTGATGTAAACTCATCCAAGTTAATGGTGCTTATCTCCCACTTGCTTTTTTATCTTAATCTTAAAGCTTCTTCTGGCAGTCTCTCCACTGGTACACAAAAAGATATATTAACAAGAATAACAGCCCTTGAGAGGAATGTCACAAAACTTCAACAGGGTCTGGTAAGAAGTAGGGTATTCTTGTTGACTTTCTGGTTTTGCTCTTGGTTGCGAAACATATTCCTTTGAAAGGCGTCATAGTCTCATTCTTTCACATGGAATATAGCAATTTACGTGTATCCACTGATTTGCAGGAAAACAAAACGAATGAGCTAAGAGTCGTTCATTCTTCTCTTCGAGATCTTGATGAAAAGTTGTTCAATTTAACAATGAAGGTAACATATGGTTATGCCTGTAGTGCTTTAATATCTCTCTTCCACTCTTTTCTTATTTTTTCATGAAAAGTTTTATTTCATTTGGGAATACTCGAGAAATATCACCGGAAATTTACTATTTCCCTTGTTTACACATTAGCTTAAAATCACCGAAGTAAACCTCCAGGAAAAAGATAACATGATCCACGCTCTTCTTGAGAACACGACTTCCCG
This sequence comes from Pocillopora verrucosa, assembly GCF_036669915.1. Taxonomy (NCBI): domain Eukaryota; kingdom Metazoa; phylum Cnidaria; class Anthozoa; order Scleractinia; family Pocilloporidae; genus Pocillopora; species Pocillopora verrucosa. Next base: position 20,933,447 of record NC_089318.1, on the reverse strand, counting down.
TATTTTTCATAAGGTAATTATAAAGCCGGATTTGATCTTTTGTTTAGGATCTAAGAGACTTAAGTGGAAATTGTTTGAGATACTGTGTTGGTGTTTTGTCCTACAGGTCTGACAGTGGTGGCTCAGTAATGTGAAGCACTACTCGCTGACAATAATTAATGACGATCTGCAATGGCACAAGTTAAACAACTTAAAGAGACTTAGCTCTTCCATTTTTGTTTGTTCCTGTTTGTTTAGCACCTACCTTCACATGGCCAAAGTTGACAAGGCTTTCTTTTAAACTGTAACAATGCATAATATTGTTTATTCTTTCCTATTTCTGCAATTATAGCTCAACATGACAGAAATTCAGCTTCAGATGAGCGACAAAGATCTATCTTCTTCCCTAACGGAAACAAGAGAAAATCTAACCACAAAGGTTTGTTGCCTTCGTCTCAAAATGCGAACTAGACAACATTATGCCCTCGACTGCGATTCTCGTATGAGTACTCTACTTGCTGAAAGGACTGCTTGAAATAAGCTCCTAATTACTTAAACATGGTTTATATCCGACATCTTATAGACAAATTCACATCTCACTGATGAATTTCCGTCGTACTGATGCAGCGATAAAATAACATTTAACGACTGGGGATACTTAAAATTCTAAGTAAATCTTAAAATACTTATTGCTTACTACATCGTTCTTGTGTACGATTTTACAGATGCGTGATGCGGAGCAGAGATTGCAAAATAACATTGAAAATTCAAGCCGAACTCTGAGTGACAAGGTAAATACTTCATACTTTTCCCCCTCCCAGCATATTCCGTCCCCAGTGTCAAAAGTAACAATGATAAAAAAAAAAGAAAAATTCGAATTTTAAAAAGTGGCCTCGTTTATACTGCAAACCTCTGAGTCTATATGCTCAAATGTCTCTGTCAGTTGTTCTGGATTGGTTTATGTAATACACGGAGGTATATATGAAGCAGCGTCTTCTAGAATGGAATGATATTAGAAGCAAAGAAGACGCTACATATCCCCGGATAGAGTAACTACCATCCTAATTTAGAAATTTCCCTTCTCTATTTCTTGGGAAAGTTTTAGATTTTGTCGGAGTGAATATACCACACGTAAGTGGATCAAATTTTAGTGGCACCTAACTAATATCTGAGAGGCGCATTTCGAATCCCGTTGAAGTCTTGATTTTTGAGTCTTCTGTTCAGCGCTTGCTTGAATTGTAGCTCGCTTACAAGGATCATTTCTGCACTTGGATACTGGAATATTGTTAACAATGCAACAGATGTGCACTTATCTCCATTATCCATTAATTTTCTTTTCAGGTAGATTCAGTCAACGATGATCTTAACAAGACACGAAACCACCTAATAACCTCTAACCACGACGTAAGAAATGAACTAGGGGCTCTTAACACGACCCTTATTTTGAAGGTATTTATAATACTATTTTCTAATATGACGCTTTTGTCATTGCTTATCCTAGCGGCGTGCAGGAAGTGTCTCTCATACGAAACTGGTACAGCATAACTCCCCAATAGGTTTTTTTGTAATTCACTGGAAGAGGATCTCACTGCGGCTCTGAAAAGGTCTAGGGTTCCATACCACATGGAGGACCAAGAATGTTTTTTATCCTTCCTCATCATGAAAAAGTCAACGCCAAAAATCTCTTTAGTCTTGAATAGTAAGAACTCCCCTTCCCTAGCTTTCAAGCCTTCTAATTTTAACATTATCAAATGCTAAGCGTTTCGCGGTAAGATCGCTTCTTTGAAATCATTTACTCTAATATATTACTCAGGTAACGTTTTTTCTTCACAGATAACAACAGATTTCCAGGTATTGAAAACAGATCTTAACACAACAAAAACTTATCTAGAAGATGCAGACATTGAGTTGCAGAAATCTTTGACAGCTCAAAACTCAACTTTGACCACGAGGGTTAGTGGCAATATTTTTACTTGGTATTTATGTATATTGTTTATTTTGGTGCATAAGGGTGATACACAAATATCACATCAACTTGTTACAACAGGACCACGATCTCACCATTTGAAGACTCCTTTAGCTGTATTTTGAAAATTTTAAAAAATGTAAACAGAGCAGCGAAGATTCCAAATATCAAATACATAAATAATTCCTGAATTGTAAAAATTAAATTTATGGATAAACAAATAAGACAAAAAAAAGTTTTCTTTTGTTTCAATCCTTGCTTTTATCTCACAGACAGATAATTTGGACTCAGCGACAAATCAGCTATCATCGATCCTGGCCACAACCCAAAGTAACCTAGACAGGCTGAATGATACACAGATCAAAAGTACACAAGAGGTACCAGTTAAGGTTAAATTCATCGCCGTTTTTACAGAAGTAGTTTTACAAGCAACCTTGAACCATCTGTATAGATACAAATTAACTTGACATGCCTAATAATTGACTGCCACGGTCGTTGACTGGAAGTATTAAAGAGAATTTCTTTGGCTCTGATTTCTTCTTCTCTTGGACATACATTCACCACCGCTGGTTGTGGGAAGGATTGGTCAAAAATTTTTAGAACATCCCCCAATCTTTGGGCCAATCGAGGTTTTTCTAACAATAGTTTTCGGGATTTTTCATTCAAAGGAATTCTAAGATAATAGCATTTGAGGTTTTATGACACAATTTGTCACGGTACTGTCATTATTTTCGAAAGAAGCATTGCTGATATTTGGATTATTTTTTAAATTTAAATTCGCAAGTATGTATCGAAGAAGTAAACGACCGCAGTACTGAGCGATTGTTTACAAATTCTCCCAATATATTTTCTCCTTGGGAAGTACGGGACCTATCGATCAGTAATGATAAAACTGCTATGACTAAAATTACTTAGAGAATGTTCTCTTTAGTTTCAAGGTCACCTGTTGTCCATGGAAGCACGTTTGAACTCTACCGATGAAGATCTAAAATCTTCCACTGGCAACTTACAAAACAAAATTGAAGAGCTTAATACAAGTTTTGCAGGTCAGGTATGCAACTTAGAAAGATATGTACAGAGCAAAAATATCAGAGAGTCGCTTAACTTATGTTTACTGATAAACTTGATAAATATATAGGACCTCAATAGCGTGGACGTAAAATAGTGCTATGTACCAAGGAAAGATAATATTTTTGTTATTTTTTTTGATTCGCTGACGCTTCTAGCACGAGATTTTGATGACCTTTACATAATAAGAGCAAACAGATAGATTTGAGAGCAACAAAACACAGTCTTAGGTGTCAAACGATTTGTGTGCTATTTATTGTTAAGATAGCAGCCAAAATACATCGTAAGAAAACTTTTCAAATTTCAATATAGGAAGACAGCATGAAGCTTAACAGTACATAAATGGAAAAATGGGACTTTAAAATTCTTCTTTGTCTTTTTATACTTTAACAGGCGTAAGAAGTGTGTGTTGAATGCCTTTTAGCACCCCAGACATTTAATGATCTGCAGAATTTCTTTCAGGTGCAAGATTTTTCAATACTTATCATGTTTGGATTTATTATTATCATTAGGTCAATAGCCTTAGCCAATCCATCATTGCAGTCCATTCGCAGTCTAACGAAACAAAGGAAAGCTTTAACAATTTCAAGATGCACACTGAAAATTCTGTTACATTGGTAAGTTTGCAGATGAGCCGTTTTACTTTTATAATCTGTTTGAGTGCATTTTGTTGACGTTTGAGATGATAGCGGATAGTGATTTTGAAAATTCTATTATGAAATTGACAAGAAGTATGATTACAAGGAAATCATCGAGGGGATCGGGAAAAGCACTCGTGATAGAAATGGTGGCAGCTGCTTGTATGGTGGCAAAATATATTGATTTTCAGTTATCAATCAGACAAGACAGCGAAGATAACATGAGCTGACTAACGAAAAAAAAAAAGGGTTCCAAAGTTGTCACGGGTTTCTCATACTTCCTTGTTAACTTCATTTCAAGGAAATGAAAGAAAGGCTGTGGCGAAGGATTCAACAACACATTTTGTGATCTGAACAAGTCTTTTTATAATTGGGTGATCTTTACAAAGAACCAATTTCAATTTCAGAATGCCAAGGCTATTCCTAAAATCGATTCTCTATGTAAAAAAGCATTAAGAGGCTTCAGATGATAGCAAAGCGTCGTTCAGAAACCTAAAGCATGGCTGTATGTGCAATCAAAACTAAGTAAATTAAATCATGAATTTTACATGGCATGGAAGTTATTAAAATGTTCACCTAAATAAATGGACGTCAAAAGTCTTAGCTTGAAAATATTTCGCATCAGAATGGTGGCAAAAAAAAACCTGAATTGCTGTAAAAATGTAAATCGCCCTTTAACTCTGATCATGCTAAATTTTGTTTTTACCGCAGGTGAATGACGGGCTCAGTAACTTGGAGAAAACGGTGAACTCAACGAAGGACAAATTAACTTCCCGAATTGAAAGTACAGACCTAAGGGTGAGAAAAAATGATATCTTTTGCAATTTGTAAATATAGAGAAATCATTATTTTTCATAAGCTGACCTTTAGTCACTTACACTACCGTTGGTGAAAAATATTAATTCTTATGAAAACGGTTTTTGAGTGGTCGTCGAAAGTAATTCAAAATCCTTTGAGTTTCGTGTAACCTTTAGGTCGTTTCGAGTACTTGATCGAACTATAATGACACAACTAAAACGAAGCACGACTTGGTCAGTTCTTCATGTTAGAGACTAACCCTAAGGAAAGGTAAATATCGTTTAGATTTTAGTCCTAGTTCATGAATCGTACATACAGCAATCAACCACCGTAGGCTACATTTGTTGAATCGGAACATGTACGACAACTGAATCAAAGTCCAGACCAAACTCGTATGATACCGTGCACTTAAAGCGTACTTAAAAACGCCCTAAAATCCCACACCGTAGCATTGCAATTTGGAGGGTTGCATTCTCATTGCACTTGTAATCGATCTGAATAGTTATGTTCAACAGCTCAACAGCACCACCGAAAGACTTGATCAAGAAGACGTCAGCATAATATCCCTTGTTAATGACATCAACACAACATTGTCTTTGAAGGTACTAGAAGTTACCAAAATATATATATTTTTTTACCTTTTTTTTTATTTTCTAATTTTTTTATTTAATTATTAATTTTTTTTGGTGTTTTGTTTTCTTTTTTCTTTTCTTTTCTGGCTTATGTGTTTATTTTAGCATGTTTGTTAAATTATGGAATTAAATTCTTATGTTTCTTCTAGGTAGAGAATGTGAGTAAGCTCCAGGGCCCCGTTGGACCACGCGGTTTTAACGGCTCTCAAGGATTGGTTGGACCAGCCGGACCTCAGGGAGTCAATGGAACACAGGGTCCCCAGGGGGGGATAGGTCCACAAGGTTTTAACGGATCACAAGGGTCACCGGGATCAGATGGACTCCAAGGAGCCATAGGACCCCCAGGACCCCCTGGAGCAGGAGACTTTTCTCAATGTGAGTTCATGACCAGCACGGACATAGGATCCCAGACAGCTTTCCAAGGCAACACTCTTCCAGCTGCAACCAAAGTCATCCTAACTGAACCAACTGTAAGTAACATGAAATACGAGACCTTAGAAACTCGACAGCGTGAAAAAAAAATAGATAAAAAATCTCATTACGCAAACTCAAAAGCGTGATAATGAATTTAATTCGATGATAAAATCCAATATTACTGGAAAAAAAAAACAGGAAGAGCTACAGATACGCACTGTTAGGGTTCAGAAAATTGCGGTTAGACAGATTTGCTGATATATGCAAAATTTCAATCCTTTTGCTAGCAAAAACTGAATTATATCAAACAATAGTGCTTTTTGAACAAGAAAACGTCACATTTATAGATGAAGGCTCGCCTATCCGAACAGTTCTGTTCCACGCAGCCATTCCTCAAATGAAAATGAAGAGAAGTGTGCTGTACGAAGTACGCTCAACAGCATACCAGCATGACATCATTTAGATATGATTTTTGATCTCCCTTTTCCAACCATTATACAGGATAAAAGAATAGTTGGTGTCACATGCTCAACAGACTTCGCCCAATTGTATATCTTGGAAGCTGAGATTGCTCCATCTACAAACAAGCAAGTGTACCGCTGTGAGTGCTATGGAAACCAGGGAAGTGCAGGGACAATCAAAAGTATTCAATGCTTTATGCATTATTGGTTGTGTCCCTTAACAACATAAAAGTGACACGCCATCTATTGCCATGTGTGAAGAAGAAAATGCATTGAACTTCAAGATGGGATCAAGCGATACGAACTAATAAGCAAAAAAACTCAAAATGTCAGTACTTAATGTAACTGATTTTCTTAGTCATTTTTTGAAATTAAAGATGCAGTTGCGTTTTCACCTTCTGTTCTCCTCTCTTAGAAAGAGAAACGTTTTATAAATATAATCATACAGTGAGAGCATTCAAACGAATTTACTTTCCCAGACTTGATTTTAGCTGTGAATTTTTTTAAATCCCTCTTGTTACAATATACCGAATTAGTCTCGCCACTCAGTCCGACAACCAGTCATAAAATGTGCGCTATGTTTCTGTTGTTTGAAAACTTATGAAAACGTTGAGTACAAAATGATCTGTTGTATAGCTCAAGAATTGATATACAGTGATGAATACACGCCTTTAAATGGTGATCCGGTCTCTCCATAATGATAAATTAAAAAGTGGTGGAGATGAAAAAATGTCAGAGAGGCGAATAATTTTCCTTAAAACATCAAAACCATACTCTCATTCCCAAAGTCTAAACATCGATTCTTCGCACTGTCCTGCAAACTTTGTTATTATCTTACTGTGTAATTATAGAAACTTAGCGAACAATCTAACAATATCCACGACATTCGATCGTTGAATATTCTTTTTTCTGTTTATAGCATTTCAATAAAATATTTACAAGGCTGTTTTCGAATTTTAATTTTTTGGTCACTCTTGGGAGTAACATGGGATGGGGTCAAAGGCTTTATTGGTTGTGATGATGAGAACCACTCAGATCAGTATGAGTATAAGAGGTTTTGCACCTATTGTTTTCTCAGTTGAACCGATCCAGCTGTTGCTTGACTAAATATAATTCACATCGCAGTTTGTAGCTTTTACTTTTGTATTCGTCTGGTAGCTAAATAAAGAAATGAACAAGTATACTTGGGTATTAAGGCTTTTAGACTGCTCATTTTCTGTTAAATAGCTTAGAAGTATTTTTTGTGCGAGACGAAAAATTTCCAGCCCTGGAATTCAGCTGTGTGTACCGGTCATCGATAATCAGGAAAGCTAAATGTTCCAATTATTTTAACAGAGTAAAGACCGTACAGGAGCCGCTCTTTTGGTTAATTAAAGTTTGTAAGGCCTGTCGGATAACAGCTACCTATTTCGATATTGGCCTACGATGAACTTTTTGCTGTCACATTTTAAATCATAAGCTTCCTTTTCTCATTTCTGCGTTTGACCTTAATGTGTTTGATAAGCAACTGCCGCCGTAAAAAATGTTTATGAGTGCATTAAGCTAACAAGTTAATCCACAAAATCTTATAAAAACGAGCCAAATCAATACTTTTGACGTGCATTTATGGAGGCGCACAGGTGTTAGTGAGCTTAACTGGGATCAACACGAAATGGCATGCAAAGCATCACAAAGCAATTTTTTCTTATTAATGAGATTCCAAACAAATAAAGTACGCATGGGGTCATAAACAACGTAACGTTTAAGATTAATGAAACATTGTTTCGGGTGCATCTATCGACCTAAAATGCATGTTCAGCAAAAAAAGGAATAGTTCTGAAGGAAAACCACATCAGCCGACATTGTGACTGAAACTTGAAACAAAAACAGGTTTGCGATGGATGTTCATGAAGGACAGATGTTTGTTAACCCGACTTTCGACGATTGGATTTACGAAAACAGCGTTCCACCATCGCCTTCGAATTTTTCGCGTCCATTGACGTACCGCGCGGAAGTCACTGCTCCTACTGAAACGAGGAATTCTCGCCAGGCACAATATGAGAGTAAAGCACAAGGAAAGAGGAAACCTCCTGTGCGATCAAACCAGTCACAGTTGACCCTCTTGACTCTTGTGTGCTTGGTGTCTTTCGTAATATTTGTGATGATACTTATGATATTCGTTGGAGGAGTATTGAAGGGTTGTAGCTGTCCTGTAAACGAAGGTTAGCACATTATTTTCTTCTTAAAAGCCGTGTAAGCTGCATGTCTCATTCCTGTGATTGTCGAAATTTCAGGTTTAAGTGTTTTCTGTATTTGAAGCATTCTTCATCTGGTTTGGGGTTAAGCTAAATAGTATTATAGAATTTTTTTTTTAATCAAAAAAAATGTATTTGCGTAAAAACTAATAATTAGAGACGGGCTACTAAAACATATGGTCTCGTTTGAACGTTCATTTGTACAGTCATTTTTTATTTTAATAATGATAGCTTGCATTTAAATTCATAAACCAGTCAGTTTTCGTGATCTGTCTTAAAGTCTTGCCAATGCATGCGTAGAAATTTTTGCCCGTTTCTCTTCATACAGAAAATCGGTAAGATTCAGAGAACGTTCATTTAGACTCCAGCGGGGATGAATTCCTCATAAACAATTTCGAAAGCAGACATACACGGCAGCAGTCACATTATGCATTTTAAACTTCAGGGTCTAATTGTTCAAAGAGAGGATAACGCTACCTGACGGATAAATCGCTATCCAGTGGATAAAAGTTCACAAAACGTACGATGCTGTCTACAAGAAAGAGATTAATTCCGTGGATAGCGTTATCCACCCTTCAAAATACCGGGCCAGTGCTTGAGTTTAGTCTCTGCACAAGCAGAAACGATTTGCATCTTGTACCAAAAATTTGTGACCATTTTTTTTAAGGTTTTATCTCTCTAGTCAAATGATGTAGTTTAAACTTTGATCCTACTACTCTAAGGTCGCGAGTGTCTATGCTCTAATTTAGGTAACTTAACTAAAATAGATGAAGGTATCTAGAAATAATTAAATGGTTCGTGCAAATTATATCATCTTCTCACTTATTTATACCGTGACTACAAACTTTAATACACTGTCAAAAAGAGAAGCCGCGAGAATAGCAAAATATATTGTTCATACAGGTAACGTTAAATACATAGCACTTACACAGGATGAAATGACTAAATTAAGTTTCCTTAAAGGTAACTTAAAGGTTAACATTAGAAGTATTTAAGACATCTTTAGGTGACATACGAAAGTTCTGAAATGAATCTTTAATTGAACTTTCAGAAGTCAATTAAAGTCTCCTTATGAACCATTTCATGAACACTTTAGGATCATATGAAAGTAAACCTAAATAACCATTTAATTGACTTTAAGAATCCTCCTAATTCTCGTAAACTCGTCTTTAATTGCCAAAACTTCTACTTGTAAAGGCAACTTAAAGGTTTCTTTAATCTTTTGTTTCCCTTTAAGTACTACTTAAAGTTGCAGGTTTTGTTGTAATTCATCTTTAGTTGTACTTTCAGGTCCTCTTAAATTTCAAGTTTTGTTAAAATTCATCATTTAGTGACCTTTAAGTGCCTCTAAAAGCTGTAGGTTTCACCTTAAATTGACTTTTGATTTGCTTAATCACACCCACATTTATATTATGATAAATTATAATATTTTGGGAAACTTCTAAATTGTTAGAAAAAGAGACATCACACATACAAGTAATTACAGAATGTTTGAAATTGCAGTGATGAAATAGTTTCGTTCAAAACTCACTTCCTCCCGAGATAGAGTAAACCCACAATAAAGCTGAGGATATCTCATTTGAGGCACATACATAATTAAAAAAGAGACATCAAAATGTTTGAATTACTAATTGTCATACTTTATTAAGCATTTCTCTTTCATTAATGTATAATTCACATAATAATCTCAGTCATCTATATAGAATAGAATAGAATCTTTATCAATATAAAAATATAAGAACTACAGAATATAACTAGCTGTAGCAACACACTACACAAAAAGCTATTAATTCACAAATTTCACTCTCAAATCCAGCCACTAAAAAATGCAATTTGAACTGATACTAACAATAAAAAATAAGTTCAACCTATCAATCTAAAAAATCAGTATATTTTTCTAAATCAATTTAAATTTGCAATAGCTATCAATTATTTGCCGACCTGTACATCAATATGGAAGAAAGTATCTCATATGGAGGAAATTAAAATATAAAATTGAAGAATTCACAATTACTTACTTTAGATAATGAGACCATTAAAATTGCTAATTAACATATTCAATGAAAAAGAAGTCTCACGCAGGCATTTAAAAGACCTTCATTCTAGACATGGCTGATTAATACTTTTTTCAACAATCAATTTGTCACCTTAAATTGATAAAACAATTTTTTTTACTGCCTTATTGCCCACCCTGGAAAATTTTCAGTTGGTGGGCATCTCAGAGAAGGTTGCCCATCAACTCTGGGTAGGATTCTCTCCTTAGCTCTTGAAGTGAGTTTTTTCCTATAGGCCTTATCAAGTTTTTTTTTATTTTTTTCATTCTTCTACTCTCCCATTGAAGGCGATGGACAGAGTATTTTGTTAATTTTGAGTTATTTATATCATCATCCTCCTCGTAACAGCTTTCTTCACTGCTCATCGCCTCCATCACAAGAACCTCCGCCACTCTCCCCTTTTCATGCTGGTCAGCCCAGTTGACCAGCTCCAGGGCTGTAGTTCGTCTCATTAACTTCTGAAAAAACAAAAATATACAACAAGCATGAGAAGGGTATTATAAGACCTCAAATGGAAAATATGATCCAAATTACTAATTTCTCTTGATATGCATGTGCACACAGTGTAAGAATGGAATTCTTAAGCATGTTATACTAGAGTCTCCTTGTCCTTTATTTTTCATCAAATGGTGCATACAAGCTATCATTGATCTCAAATCACATCTTAATATTTTTCATTCTTTTCCTCAACTACAGATCCATCTTTATAATAATATTATACAATTACCAAATTTACTTTACAAAGATTTTCTTTGTAAGGAAGGCTCTAGATACAGACTAGAATACATAATTCATTTAACAATTGCTCTCATAGGCACAAAACAATTTTGACAGGACACAGTCCCTTAAAAGTGTCTATATGCAAAGCCATCCAATTTTGAAGTGGCAAAAAAAAATGCATTCAATGGGAAACAGCAGGGTATATGAAAAGTAAAATGTTAAAATAGTATCCCAATAAATACCTCTCTTTGGCGACCACTCTTTCTTGTTTTTTGTTTATGTGCCTCATAGCGATTACTGCTCTTCAGCTTATATGTTTCTAGGCACGTTTTAAAATATCTTTGTAAAGCAGCTGTTCAAAGAAATAATTATCAAAATGCCATGAGAAGTTGATTATAAAAAGATTCCCATATAAATAAATGACAATGTTCAAATTTATAATCATTTATGGCTGGCCCCATAGGAATATTTGCCAAGTTATATAAATTTGCAGTATGTCCTTGGTGATTCATTGCTAAGGTGTGAAGTAAGCTTTGTTGAGGATTTACACTGAACTTAATGTTTCAGAGACAAGAAATTAACCTGAAAGTTCTAGTTTGCAACATATTTAAATTTCTGCAACATTTGAGAAAGTTATTATGTAAATTAGGAAAAAATTAAAAATATACCCTTCCTCTTGTCCTAAATTTGAAACATATAATGAGGGTGCTCATTAGAAGTTGCATGATATCTAACTGTGTTACTGAATGCTAGTTCTATGATGAAATTTTTGTTGAGGGAAAAGTGATTAAAGACACTAACTGATGGTACAGACTAAAAGCAGGGGTATCTTTAAGGACTGGGCTCTAGACAAATTGACCAACTGTGAGCACGATTTTGTCTGGATGTTTTTAAGCCAAGGCCTTCAGTGAAACTCAACTTGTTATAAAAGAGATATACATCAATACGCTTAAGTGCCAAATTCTTATGCCCACCTGCAAAAAATCATAATGACACCCCAATGAAAGTGAAATGCATGTGCTATGATTATTGATAGCTACCTTCAATGATATCCTTTGTCCAGGGACACTTTTCAGGTCCTCCCTGTTGATGTACAACCTGCTCTACTGTGCGCTCAAAAATTCCATAGTTGTTATCAGAATTTACTCTGAGACAAGAACAAACACCGTGATTAAGCCACGTATTCTGTTTTAACAGTATTAACACTTAGACAAAAGTAACAACAATAAGGTATTCACATAACATCTCAATATTTCTAGCAGCAGCTTAGACTCTGATTTCACGGTTTAATCAATATAAAGTAAAATATCTTTGAACATAATAACATGTTACTCACTCTTCGTCAAGATAAAATCCACCAAAGTCGTCTTTTTTTAAAAGAAGTTTATATATCCTTCTCACAGCTCTCTAAAAGATTGAAATAATTTCAACAATCAATTTGTCACCTTTCCCCTATTTCTACTTCCACGCTTTTTACACAAGTACCCATCTGTGTGATTAAAACAGGGAAAGTCAAAAGGGTTCAAGAGAAAAGATAATAACATGAATTTTCGTACTGGATTATTCTCGTTGAAAGAACAGGGAGGAAAAAACCTTTCTGGTAGACCTGTTTATGGTAAAGGGGATTATCAAGTAAATGTAACCACACATAATTATGCCAAATGATTACCGCCTAAATAATTGAGTTATGCATATAATTTGCGCGCCAAACACGTACTCAACATAAAAGCAAATCTTCCACGAAACAGAACTGAATTCAGCAAATCATGAACATATATCACATTATTTATGCTCATCGGTTAAGTTTTTCTACTCACTCGACAAGCTGGTGGAACTACTATCGTCCTTCGCTTCTGTCTATTTTGGCGCCGACGGACTTTGGCTCCATTATCACCAGTTTCAAGACGGTTCTCAATCCGCTGAAGAGCCTCTAAGTTCGATTTGTTGCTGCGCTCTTGCTGCTGCCGCAGCTTTTCATTTTCGCTCGCCAGAGCCCGGTTGCTGCGGATCAATTCCTCCAGCAGTACGATGCATTCTTCGGACATGTTACTATTTCTAATTGGCGCTGGAACCACATTATCATCTTGATTTTGTCCGCGATCGTTTACTCGTCTTTCTGCCATTTCCTTCGCTTACTTTCCCTAACTCTGAATTAGCTGTAAAATAACCAGACAACAATCGCTTCGTTCGGATGCTTTGTTAACAGAGTCGTCAACGGAATTGAGATTCAAAAAAGCGCGCGATTATCCTATACCAAACCTGGAAGGACCTCCTGTTGATATTGTGCCTCGTTGTGATATACACTGTACCGAGTGTACTGGGCCTAGCTAACGCTGGCGAGTACGAATGAAGACTCAAGTGTAATTGGAAGCAAGGAAACACGGAGGTCTTTTGTGGCGGGAAAACTTCTACTACACGTTCGATCTTCACTTGTTCAAGCAAACTGCTTTGTACCGATACCTAAATTTCATCAAGGTAAGTTGTTCATATATCTAAAATTTAGACGTGTGTAGGTTAAGGATATCTTGTAACAAAGGAAATTTATCTAAGCGTCAAGTCACGGCATCGAAGTTAATTAATTCGATTATATTTCTTGTGCAAGAAAGTGATTTTGTTGTGTAATGATATGTGATCGACGCTTGATACAATTGTGAATTGTTTTCTTTTAAGTGTGATTAGAACAATTACGAAAGTAAGCTTGTGATAAAAAAAGCTTGTATGTATGGCATGCAAACAGAACTCAATCGAGAACAAATAAGTAGGGGCAGGGGGGACGGTGTGGGAGGTAATGGACTTTCTTGAAATAGCGGGTTGCTTTTCAACAGTGGAGGGTATATACATTTTTATTTTGACTAGGAGGGAATGAATAACAAGATAAGCTCAATTTAATACAGTCAAATCAATAACAATACAACCAATACTGTAGATTTTTTGTTTAGTGGGAGGAGAGAGGAGTGGGCTTATTAGGGTAAAGACATTTTAGTCAGGTGGCCTTGATAGATAAGGGGTACCTAAAGAGCAGTTGTGGCATTGAGCTCACATGAATACTAGAGTATGGTCATTAAAAACCTCATTTCAGTGCCATTTAAGGAATGTAAGCTTCATTCCTTGATTGTATTTTGAATTTAAAACTTTAAGTAATCATACATGATACTTGTTATGAACATAAACATCAAGGACACTTTTGAAAGTTTGGCAAAAGGAAAAATTGCATTGCAATTAGGGATTAAAGTATGTCTTAATTCTTAACTGATTGTCATCTCCCTAATAATAGCTGGTCTGGTTGACCATTTTTTAGGTTGTGATGAGTGATATCAATCAAATATACTGACTAAAAATGGTGACTAGTTTCAGAGTTTCAGGCAACATTGTTTTTTTTGGGGGGGGGAGGAGGTGGGTCTTGCAATAAACTTATTAAGGAGTTTATTTCAAGATTTACTTTTTACTTTGTTGAGTGTAAGGTTGTCAACCACCAAGTAAGGGGAGAGCAGGGTGCTGAGTACTTTGGCCATGAGTTGTAGCTTCTTGAATGTCAGGTTTTTTCCAAATTGTGGAAATTCCATACAAGTTACAGATTACAAGTGAGAGGTTTTTAGTCATCTTAATGCTCCTGGATCATTGTGAGTGACCACATTATTTTTACTAAGCATTTTGTGGCTTTCTGATAAACATTTACTCAGTCTAAAGTAAAATAAGATATGCTTAAGGATATATAAAGAATATAGAGTGTCAATGCTTGGTTCAGGCTCCAGAGACAAGTGTCAAAAATGTTTTTTGACAAATTATACATAAGTAGACAAGACAGGCTTTACTCAATTTTCATGCGTTTGAATGTATGGCTTCTAAACTGAAAGTAGGTTTGAGTATGTCAGGTTTTTCAAAATGTGGAATCTTTACGCAAGGTTTGGGTTGTGAGTGACAGAGTTTTAGTCAGATCTTAATGCTCCTGGATCATTACAAGTGACCACATTTCTGTTACATTTACATTTTTTAACTTTGTGATAATGTTGTTTCCTTTGAAAGTGGGTATAGACATGACAAAATCTTCCAATAACATAGACTCTCATCGCTTGGTACAGTCCCAAACTGAACAACTGTTAATATGTAGACTAGTCAGTTGTTACCACAATTTTCTTGTGCTACAATTGTTTCAGTTGAAAGTAGGTTTCAGCCTGTCAGGTCTTTTTCAAAATATGTAATCTTAATGCATGGTACAGCTTACGAGTGACTGCTTTTTGGTCACTGGGCGAAACCAACTGTTTTGTACATGTATTTTTGTGCTGGCTTTTCTTCCCTCCACATTTATTTCATTACCCAAAATAAGGGAGGGCGGCCCTCCCCTAGATCTGCCACTGGGTTATAAGCACACGTCATTTACTTCAAGCACTCTTCTTTTTCAGCTTGAGGATCATGTTTCAGAAGAAGACATTTCACTTCCAATGGACAAGTTGGATCACAGAGAGCTAATGGTATCTTGTGTAGGATAGTGAAAGAAAAAACATTAGAATTTGAGTCCCTTGTGAGGATTCAAACCTCATGCAGTCAGCCCAGAGAAGGCAATCCCAGCTGGGTGGAGAGTTTTGTGCGCTCCTCTCAGTGCTTGTTTATTTTTGCGTCCCGAGGAGAGGTGCAGTGCAGATTGCCCATACTTCGGTCTTACCCTTTGGTACCTCGGCAATGATATGCTCGTATCGTTTTTATTTTTATGCTTTATGGTTCCTGCTTTTTTTTTTATTTGATACGTGCACTGAGCTGTTAAATAGGTCTCAAACCTGGAGGCCAGACCCATTTCGGTTGTCGGCTGTAACCACCAGAGGACTGTGTCTGTATTCAAGCAGGGATTTACTTTTCTCTTTTCTCCGGCACACTTGACATTCAAAGTCAAAGGAATGCAAAACAACTATATCCAAGTTGGAGAATATCTGCTTCTTAACTGAACAACATCAAAAAATTATGGCATTAGCAGAACTGAATGGTGACTGAAGCTTCCAGAGCTTAACTTGAGAGGGGCCACCAGAAGTAACTGTCTATGTTATATCAGTCAAATATCAATTATCTCTCATACATACTGGTTGTAAGGTTTTAAAAATGTCAAGTTTTTCAGTAAGTGGAATCTCAATGCCTAGCAAAAGCTGCAAATGTCAAAATCCGTACATTGCCAGGCTCCAGGAAGATGTAAGTGGGTATAGACATTTCAACTCTTTCAAGAACAAACTCTCTCTCTCTTTATTGTTATTTTTTGTTTGAGACTCTCTCTACATACATACTGGTTATAAGGTTTTAAGCAACAAAGAAATGGAAAGCATATATCAGATTGTCATGTATTAAGATCGTACAAAGTGGCATTCCGGTCTTGGGTGTGAAAGTTCGAACAATACTCATAGAGATCTGAAAGAACATCCTTAGTAAATGATAATGGCAGCTTTAATTACTGACATAATCAAAAAAATATGAATTATTTACCTGATTTACTGAGAAGTAAATTAATAAAGTCAGAAAGTTGAAAACTCAAGCCAATGTGAGCAGATAGGACCTAAATTCAGGCCCCACCTCTTGGTCTGCCTTTTCTGGATAAATCTGAACAGTGTGAACCAAAGAAAAATGATAATGAAGATAAAAAAAACTTGCATGACATTGACTCTAATCGTCTCTTTTTTTTATGCAAATCTGGCTCATTCCGTTAATGATTTTAGCAAACATCACGGCGTAGTGGTTACAAGACCGATGGCGGCGTTTGCGGTCGGATCAGTGGAAGAATTATACTTAAAGTCGAGTTTTCTCTTCAAAGAATCTAATTACCTGCGTTCTTAAGACTGAAATTAAAAAAATAGCTCTAAGTAATTAAGAACTACTGCATTTTTAAAGTCTATGACTCAGTGCCGGGCTTAAGTCGAATCGAAATGATCTGGCCCCGGTTGTTGGAAGATCGGATAACGCTATCCACTGGATAAATCTTTATCCGGTGGATAATGCTATACGTTTTGCTATCACTTATCCGCTGGATAGCGATTTATCTGTTGGATAGCGTTATCCACCCTTTATACAACTGGGCCCTGGAGGTTAATGGCAAAGTTCAATGTGCGCTTGTTTTGTAAAAAGGACTGTTATCATTTTCCAACCATAGCTAGTGTACTTGATATTATATACAGAATCCCCTGATCTGGTCAGAACTAATGTAAGTTGATTCTTATTCACATGTGGATCAAATATGAATGTTGTTACAAGAGGGTCTCAATGGCGTGACAGCTTTTACAGCTTATAGTTAAAATTTTTTGCCATTTTACTGCCAACAGTTAGTCCGAAATGGCATTGAAGATAGGAAAAATTATTGACTTTTACGACTAAAGGTTAAAGTTTTTCCGGCAATTTTGTACCACTAACGGCGAAATTATTTTGCTGTTGTACGGCTAGTTACAACGGTTCACCCAATTGAGAATCTCTTATAACTTCACTCAGTAAGTACGCACACTGTAAGGACTGCTAAATTAAAAATTTTGTTTAAAATGAAATCCTCCCCCTCCATTTGAACGCAAAGATATAATAAATATTTTACTAAGATCGCAGTCGTTTCTATATTTTGCGCTCGGATTTATAACCCTCGTGTCTGGGCCATAAATCCGAGCGCAAAAAATCGGTCTATGACTTACTAGACGAACCTCAAAATCGGTTAGTCACCAGAATTATTTTATTCAAGTAAGCAGCCGCCGGTGCAATACTGAAGACCCAATCGATAGTAAAACATGTCCGTTCGGTTAAACCATGATTCTTGTGTCGTTTTTGTCTTTCAAAAGCTAAACAGCAGCACAGAAAGACTTTTCCAAGAAGATGCCATCATCAGGAATCTGATTGACGTTATCAACATCACTATATCCTTGAAGGTATCAAACTATGATTCTTTGATCACTTCTAGGGAACCTTAAAGAAAGCGTGGCAAAACCACGATCGATCTATTTCTGGTGCAAAAAGAAATCAAAGTGCTCTGTGAGCAAACTCGTGAATTGACACGTAGTTTAATGTTAGGTAATTTTGTGGTTGATTGTCATATCTAGAGTACGAGCAGTAGTTCAGTGTTCGCTAATGTAGCAAATAAACAAAGTAAAGTTGGGATAAGAAGGCATTACAATTGAAATGATCATGCTATTACATTTGACAAGGGTGGGTGATGTCGTGTTTTAAACGTATATCATTTTTGTTTCTGGTTCAAAAGAAAAGGTTGGAAGTAAATGTGGGTGGAAAGTGAAATTTACTGTCTATCATTGTAAATATTAGAAGATCAAGGCAATACTGTCTTAATGAAACATTAACGATTCCCTCTTTATTAAATGAGACAAACGGGAACGAGTTTTGAGTGATATAACTAAGCCAAGACTGCCACCGTCATTTTGGATCTCCGCCTGGGTAGATTTTAGTCACGTGCTAGGCAACGTATAATCAAGAACAAGATAGAATTTCATTTCAGGCCTATTTATCAATTTTGTGGTGTATAACTTTCGCATTTTAGTACGTAATATTTATTTTGAATCTTCAAATTGTCTTGAAACTTAAAAGAAAATTGTTCCTTAAGAATTCACTGAAAATCGGTAGCTAAAATTGTTTGTTTAGGTGTTATTTGATTTTCGTGTTAACTTGTAATTTCGTCAGTCGCCGGCATCTTTTGTTGCTTCACACAGGAAAAACACACGATACGAAACGTAATGATCGATTTTTTCCTCAGTCTCACGCCATAACAGAAAAAGCTTTTGCACATCTGTAAACTTCGAGCGCTTCGCAGTAAATGATATTTTCAATGAATCTTCGGATTGTTTTCAAGTTCAAGGATTGTAAATTACAATTTTGTGAAAAGCGAAGGTTGATCTGTTATTTCAGTGTGAATCCTTGCATGCCTGCCAGTCGCTGGCGCCGCTTGTTGAAACTAAAACGAACCAAAAAAAAACCCTTTTAAGATTATCATTGGCTTCTTTTTCACCTCACCACTATTCTTAGCAACAAAGGTCGCCATTTCGTTCGTTTATTGCTCACCAAAAACTATCAAATGCACTCAAAAGCCTTAAGTCGAAAAAAAGTTTACAGGAATCGACCAATCGAGCGAGCGAGTGCCATTCTCCACATTATATCTACAACTCGCTCTTGCGCATGCGCGCAATTTACGAGTTAAAAAAGAACCTTCAAGATCACATTTGCTCTTTTCCCTGTGGACACTATAAGGACACCCTTAAATGACAATGATTGCCTGTTCAAAGTGATCATCATGGGATGGCGAGACTCCCGGTGGTCAGATTAAGAGGGTTATAGTACCATAATATTACTATCAATTATATTTTTTTTCTTGTAGAAGGTTATGGTGCAAATACTCAGTCAGCCAAATTAAAATGCAAAGCATGATGAGGCAATCCGTAACCGTAAATAAACTACCTCTCAGTAAATGAGTGCTCTGAATCCTAAAGGTTCCCTCAAGATGATATGGAACATAATTTTCTATCAGAAGTTATGAGGACTTTCCCATCTTTGTTTTCGATTTTTCATATTATTCTTATTGTGGTCGTCGTTGTCTCAACGAGGATCACCCTGTCAATAATGCCCTTTTGAAATGGCTTATTAAATGTGATAAAATGCATGTATACCATCAAAAAGTACTTTTAATGGAGATATATGTGTATTTTTCAGCTAGAAAATGTGAGTGAGCTCCAAGGCCCCGTCGGACAACGCGGTTTTAATAGGCAAGGACCTGTTGGACCAGCTGGACCACGAGGATTTAATGGAACAAAGGGTATTTAGGGGGTAATAGGTTCACAGGGTATAAACGGTTCACAAGGACCACTAGGGCCACAGGGACCCAACGGGGCAGGAATCTTCTCCCAGTGTGAACACAAGACCAAGAAATTGACTGGAAGGCAAGCCCCAATCACCAGCAACAGTTTACTGATCCCAACTGTTATCCTGGGTGAACCAAGTGTAAGTAAATTTAAAAAAAGGAGATTCAAAACTATCATTGATGACAAAGTGTTTAGGGCTGGTTGTCCAACTTCTTTGCCTAATCTTAACGCAGATGAATTCCTGAGTCCTTAAATATAACTGACGCAAAATGCCAACATTGAATCATACATGCTTACATGATTGGACTCTGCAAGTACGTTGAATGTAAACTTAGGTCGAGCTTCTTCATTTCAGTTTATTTCTCTCCTTAACAAAAAAAAAAATTCTTCATAAAGCAAAAAAAAGAAAGAAAAGAAAGGAATGGATGAAAAATATAAGAAATGTGATGAAAATAAACATGACCGGTTGAATATGTATTTCCCCTTTAATCAGTCTTACAATCCAACTTTACTTTTTATTCCAGGGTACGAAGATAGTTGGTGTCTCATGCACAACAGACTATGCTCAGCTTTATCTGCTCTCGACCGAAATAGACCCATCTAAGAATAATTAGTTGCTCTACTACTGCAACTGTTATGGTCATCATGGACGCCCTAGCTTCTATTCAGTGCGTCATGCATTACTGGGAATGTCCGTTGACCACATGAACCGAACCTTTCTGTAACCTGAGCTCATGCAGCGCCCAAACCATTAGCCCTGTTCAACTAATTATACCTTCCTCCCTGCGTATATGCAATAAGTTTCAAACAAAGGCAATTGTTTTGAAATTACTTTTTTTTTTCCTGTTCCATTGCTTTAAGCTAGTAAGTGCCACTTCCAATTCTGATTTAAATCACGGTGATTGCAATCTTATGCTACGTTTATTATGTCTTTTTTTCTCTATATTTTTATTAATCTTTTTTTTTTTTATGATTCAATATCACCTGACGCTTCATGGTTAAAGGTTATGGGAACATGCTCAGCCTCGGAGTCTGGGTCCTGAAACTTGCTGCATCTTGGGTCGTCTGGACCTGTTGGGTACTCACCAGTCCAGTACAGATACTGAATCCACACGTTCATTTTTGTGAACACTGAACGCTGATGTTTAACAGAGGAAACAGTTAGATAAATCGCAACCCTTAAATATTGTAGGCATCAGTTATCTTTCCGTTCATTTTATCCGTTTAACGTTTGGACTGCATGCACGATCACATTCGATTTTGACATAATTTGGTACACGGCTCTAATTTATGACCCTTGTGGCTATGACAGGTAGCCAGTACTCCAATCTCATTCCGGGAAAAATTAACAATTATTTGTTTGAAAATGGAGGGTAAAGGATAAGGCTGAAAAAAAGATTGTTTCCTATGTACATGGCATCTACGAAGTTTTACAATGCAATTGTTTGCTCCAATTTCCTTCCTAAGCATCAGACAAAATATTCTCTTGGCTTTAGTCACATCTCATTGCTTTTAAAAAACGGATCGGAAAAAATCCAATAAAAATAGGCAAAATGGATATGAAGGAAGAACCTTTTTTTACAGCTGAAAAGTACTTTAATTTAGACAAGTAAAACGCGAAATTTGACATTAAAATATTAGTTTTTCTCTGCAATGGTGAATTAACGCTTGTGGAAAATTGCAAGCCTGGAACACTTGGGGATTGTCTATACTTTCGGATACCCAAAAACTTCTCAGTCAAATCTAATAACTTAAGCTTACATCAAATTCCTTGCAGTTTTCGTGTGTTATGCGCGAGCCACTGGCTTTACAGGGAGTTTTGCTGTCAATCGGCATGGTCATTTCGTAGGTTCCAAATGGACTCCGGCATTCTTCTGCTCCAAGGAGTGTGTCATCACACGGGGAACCGCTGAGATAATGGCAGCACATCGGTTGAAAGCGGTTATCGTCCCTGCCCATACAGAAGAGAGAATCCTCTGAAAATTTGGGAAAAAAATATTTTACAAATAATTTGAAACCGGATGTCTACTATGCACAGACTTATCTAGGTTATAATAGAGGCGTTTTTTCAAAACGCTCCACGCTCCGTTTTCGTCACCGTTTACCAAAAGTATGCTTCGAAGAGCGAGAACGTATTGGTTTGGTCAGAGTCTAATCTCCGTTCTGTAGGATGTCACGCCTTGATGATAGCGTTGCGTGACGCCTGGAAGAAGGGCTTTCGTGAAATACAATGTGATGTTAGCCTTATCATTACTCACTGTTTCCTTTTGCTTTTTCTTTGTTGCATCCTTCGGTATTAGTGATTGCAAATCGGTCGAATTCTAATGTCCGCCATGATCCTAAAGGCTGCCGGAATTCCCTGACATTCCCGTCGCCATCTCTAAAGTAAGAGCCACTGAGATGTCTTAATTTAAGATAAACACTCGATGGGTAATCACCGCGTTGAGATTCGTCACCTTCTAGCTCAACGTACATCTGAAAAAGAGAAGACGAAAACAGAAAACAAAACAAAGCAAAAAATCATACAGATTAGTGTGAACATAACTTAAATCTTACAGACAGTTAGAAAACTTAGACTGAACGTTATCTTTCAAATTCTCCATTCGCACCAAGGCTTCAACATGTTTTAAAAATTTGTTTTGTTAAATCACGGCTTTACACTGTTTTTCATTAAGAGTTCCTTAAACCGATGTTTGCCGACTTCAAATTAAGTGCACTGAAAATGCGTGTTTCTGACCAAATAAACTACATGGAAAATCTGGTTTTTCAGGTGTCTGTCTCTGATTTTCATTCAGTTATAAATACAGTTTAACACGGTTAAACTAACTATATTTTCCTGGTCTGAATGGAGTATAACAGAGTCGTTACGAGAATAACAACTTTGAAATACCATAAGAACAGTTTGCTCACAATTCGCCATTAAGCTTTTGAGAGTCACCCCTGAAAGGAGAGCATCATGCCCAAAATTTTGCTTATGTTTTTTCATTATGCTCCATTTAATAACTAAATTTAGGAGTGTTTGAGAGCCATGTGTGTTACTGAAGAGATTATAAACTGTATATAATTATTATTATGACATTATGGCCAGAGATATGTTAGCAAAATTTATTTGAGCCTAGTTATTACCTTCAAAAGGCGGACGTTATAACAGAGATCGCAGCTATCTGAAATTTTCAAAGAAAACCTCGTAGTGCCCTTTTGAAGTTCGTCGAACATCTACAATAAACGAAGAAGAAACTATAAATAAACAGTTTTATAGCTCTCAAAGATGACATTTAATCCAGAGATTGCTTCAATAGAAATGTCTGAACTAGCATATAAATATCTCCCACAGCAACAATCGAAAAAAGATAGCTAGCCAAAAAGAGAGCTGGCAAAGTTTTCTCAGAAAGACAAAGTTAAAAATTAAAAAGTCGAATAAAGGAAATGAAATTTGTTTTTAACGAGGTTTTGACTGAATCCGAAGGGGCTAAACAACCAATAACCGAATGAACTACCGAACGGAGAATTAAAAAAAAAAAAAAAAGGGAAAAAAAGGAAACAGTTCAAAAAGCATCAACAGCAACATTAACAACTGCAAAAAAACAACAAATATTTTACTGTAACAAAGATAAAAGAAATACTCCACATACCACGTTGTCTTTAGCACTGTCAAATGTCCATTTATGCGTGGTGACTGTGTGGCGAAATTTTGTGAAGCATTGCTGTCCCTTATTTTCGATATTATCGATTTCTTGAAGTGCTTTTGTAAGCTCTAAAACCCCTTTGAGATTTCCTGTTCCCTGCGCGGCTAACACCGCTCGTCGTTCGAATTCTGCTAATTTTTCCTGAACAACCCATAGAGAGCGAAACTCGAAACCTTTGTACAACTGGTACAATTGTTGGGCAAATCCTGTTTCTATCTGCTGATAGGAAGTAAGTAAACCATCCAGAAACATCTGCTGTGTGCTTTCAGCGATGGGAGAATCTGAAAAGAAAATATACTATTATTAGGCCTTTGCTTTTTGTAAAATACAAATGCACCATTTTGCTAATTAAACAGAAATTATTAAAAACAGCGGTTGTAAGTTGAATGAATCTGGAAAACGAACCTGTCACGTTTAATATTCGTTTTCCTGCTTATTTAAGGAGAGAGGATCATCAACAGGGAAAGCGTGAAGCGACGTGGCCTTCAAGCTTAACTTGATGGGACATTTTGGCCAGAATGTATAGCCAAACATGTCCTTGTGCATGTGCACGACCATGCGTGCGATCATTGCGCAAATATCATTGTTATAAAAAGAGGTAGCATGGATGCGATGTATAATCACAAAGGTCCTTACCACCAGAGTTACCAAGGCTTTCGATTTCATTTGCTGTCTCTTCTAAGTTCGGAATGTCAAAGTTATGTCCACCGATTTCGTTATCCAAGTCCATGACCTTTGCTATGAGATCGATTCTTGCTGCACCAGCGATAAAAAATCGTTCGATCTGTTCTTGAAACTTTGCCGAGTTTCGGGGTTTTGACCTCTCATCCAGAAGGCAAACAAGGTCCGCTGCAAGTCCCTCTTTGTTCATTTCCAGATTAGCCTTTTTATAAGAAGGTAAAAAATATATATATATATATCATGAGCTGGATATAACTTGGGAAACAGCAATAAAGCTAGGGTCGAAGAAAGAGGTGCACAGACAAACACACACACTGAGAGTCCGAGAGACAAACAAAAAACAAAACAGGCAAAAGGGTAAAAAGAAAGACAAAGCAAATAAAACTCAACGATTAAATCAGCACATAAGCAAACAAACAACCAAACAACAAGCTATTAAGAAACACAAACATTAGATGTTGGAGATGCAGCATATCCATGTTTACCTGCATTACTTCAGGTACAGCAGCCACATCCATTTTGTCAAAATCCAATTCACTTGAGTCTTTCAGGGCAGCATAGTCCTTTCCAAATTTCAACCATTTTTCTACTTTATCCAAATTACCCTGAAGTTTGCCAAGGTCACATTTGCCAGCAAAGTGCCCAATAACCCCGAGGGCTGATCCAAGGGCTGCGAAAGGATCTTTTCCCATTGCACCACTAAAGAATCCTGTTATTCCTTCAAGAATGACAAATAAGTCGTCGCTGTTAAACTTTGCTTTTTCGTACACGTCTGGAAGCATCGCTTTTGCTTCCAGCAGATTACTCTTCATGCTTGCCTCCAGCTCACCAATAGCCTAGTGCAACGAAGAGGAGACAAAAAAATTGCAATATTAGGGCAAGAACAATTAGAATAAGCTAATAAAAATCAAGTATTATTTTCGGTCGCTTATCGTTGTTTACGTTGTTTTTCAGAGAAAACGTCGCTCAAAAGCAATCACATGTACACGGCTTGGTTCCCCTGCGTATTCATTATTTCCCCAACCGGAAAAAGAGCTTATTTCAAATTCGCTCTTGTCAGTATGGTGAAAGCAGCCTTCACAATACTGCAACTTATAACATTTCATAAAGTTAAGATAAACTGGTATAATTTTATGACGAGAGAGAATGGAGTTAAATTGTTTATCTTTAAAACTCTTTACGATGACCAATTTACATTATTAACTCTTAATTACCCTGTTTTACTGTCCCACCGACACAGCGCCACAGTTTCTTTGGAAACTTAACCCCTTTATTTATTAATTTGTAAAAGACTGAAGTAAACCAAGGAAGTTCAAGTCGGATAGCAGGAGTTTATCCAGCACTGCGTAGCGTGAAGCAACTAGGGGTAATGCCACGCCCAATGGACTGGATGCTACGTCATTGCAGATTGCCCTTCATCAATACGTCCGGCTTCGCTAATACTTCACTGGTGCTATTTGGTGGAGAGAAGTACTTTTAAAATGAAATGTTTTCATCAAGATTGACCAGCTTTGTCTTGAACCCAGACCTCGCCGCCCGACCAGCGCGTTTTCCGTAAGGCCTTTGGTTTTCCAACAAAAGGCTAAAGGACTAAGCTCCACCCTATTTCAAAGCTATAATCCCACGTGTAGAGTCGAGGCATCTGGTCAGGGCAGAATATCTGTTCATTAGTTGTTTTCCTTTGAAATAAAAGTTTTAGAGAACGACAGGACGCCGTATGCAATGCCGACGTTGACAACATTCGCTTACGAAAGTATTTTGATTCAGAGTGTTTCAAGTGAAGATCGCAGGTACAGCATTATTCATCTTAGAAAAATGTAAGAGAGAAGACCAGTTAGAGATCTCAGTTTCACAGGTTGGTACCCTCTCACTAAGAGATCGGTACATATTCGACAAGGAGGTTTCGACACTTACCAACACATATGCTCCCTTTTCGCTCACTGCTACTCGTCTGGCCTCTTCTAGTCTGTTCTTTTGCTTTACAACTTGAAGTCTGGCAACCTGTGGTAGTGCCTTTACTATTGTCTTAACGTCATCATGCCGTTTAATCGATTCTTTGATATCATTGTAAGCGTTCTCAAACGTTTCCGCACGATCTTTGATTACTTCGACCTGTTTCTTGAAGGCCTCCCATTTGATAATAGGTGCAAACAGCTGGTTCTTTCCAAATCTGTCATATCCTACTTTGTTCATAAAAGCCAGTCTTCTCTTTGCCACTAAGAAATATTCCAAACAAATGATAAGCAAGGGAGTTAATAACTGCTTGCGTGCCGCTTCAAACTCGCAATGAGAGACTTACATATCATCTTCTACGCAGATTAATTCCTTAGATTTTCTGATAACTATTCACCTTTTTCAGGCTGTACCTCCAGTCATACTTTTTTGTTCTTATCACATTTTAAGGTCATCCGTTTTATATTACTGTGCAAACGTACGGCACCATGGAATATATTTGTGAAATATACGTATTTATCACCGGGCTGGGATAACGTCTTTCGAAAATTGAGTTATCAGCAAATATCTTTTCTGTAGTTTCTTTTAATGTAGTACATTAAACGAAAATATATTCCAAAATGCCGAACCTCTTCTCAATTCAGACGCTCCAGGTTTGCCATTTGACAATTTTACAACAAATTTGAACACAGCGTCGCTTTTTTTGACATCGTTGGCCCAGAGAAGGTCTTCACCATATCTTGTCATCATCTTTATTAACTGCAGAGGATACGTTTTCAATTGCTTTGTACCCAAACTAAATTTCTGAAGATAAGAACTTTCCACCTGACCATTGGAGCCTTTTGCTACGAGTTCTTGAAAATAAAATCGTAACAAAATTGAAAGGTGATTAATATGCATTTGAAGCATAAACTTTAGACAGAAGCTAGTGTTCTAGTATTGCCCTACAAATGACGATATTTGGAAGGAACCTTCCTTCCCTTTCCCTTCCCATTGCAGTGTTGTTGAACACAAGACCTGAAAACATTTCATTTCAGTTTTATTTCCCGAACAAACACCACAAGTTTAGATAGGAAGAAGGGGAACGCTTAAACTTGAAACAGCGCTTTACTCTTTTCTCACATGTTAAAATAATTGACAGAATTCTTTGAAAAAAGACCAACAAAGTGCTCTCTCCCTTCCTTTCTCGTTCTTGGCAAACACATTCCGTACGAGACTATATTCTGATATTCCAAGATTTTCATGCCGGAAAGGGGAGGGGAGCCATAACTTGGGAACCTTGTTCCATTTTAAGGAAGTGAAAGACCGTCTTAAATTTAATTAAAGAATAAATAAATAAACAAATAAAAACCTTGTCCGTTGCTTCCGCTTCTTCCAGTTACTCCGCGAGCGGCCTCGCCAGTTTGTCCGGATGATTCACACCAATAATGTCTACAGTAAATAGATGGGAATACGCATAACATAAACCTCTTCCTACAGTTTATTCCGCGGCCACCACGTCCTCCTAAACCACCTGAAAACAACAATTTCTGTCAGTTAATCAAACTATTCGTTGCTCTTTTGATACCTCTGCAAGGTGATCCGCCTATCCATCAATTGGTCATCAATCTACTTTCAATCCAGCCTCATCAGATTCCTTTGCAGGCATAAAGGATCCTCTAAACTTTGCCCCTCTCCCAACATGCACTTGAGAGGCACGGATTCCAGTCCAGTCTAAGCCTGAATTTCTCACCCTTCTTTTCTGACTGATTGCAGCTAATTTTTGAGGATCATACCTTCTCTTGACTGTATTTCGCTTGTTAAAACACGATTATTGAAAAAGCTAAGTATAGCGTCATAGAAAAACGAAGGCAATGTCTATTAGTCGCGTCACTCGTTTTATTTGGAGTTATCGACAAAGAGTGACACCAAGTAGCATACGTCGTGCGACAATTAGAATAACAACTTGTCGACGCTAGGATTATAAATTATTATGTAACTGCCTTTGTTCGTGGTTTTCGTTTTTGCTTAATTTAGTTTTCGCGTCGTCGTAGCGTTTTTAACTTTTCTTAATAAACTCATATTGTGAGCCAAGCTTCTTCCTGATCCGATGAAGTATTGATAGCAGATCTAGAATGTGTCACTGCCTTACAAAGAATCGGGATATAGGTTTATTCGTGGTGTTTCGTCCGACCAATGATATTTATTCTATCATAGTGATAGGAAAAAAAAAAGAAAAAAAAAAAGGTGGCAGATAATTGTTTCCTTGTGCAAAATTTTATTAATGAAGAATTTCTGAGTCCTCACCAGCTCCTCCTAATCCGTTTATTGCCGGCTGCGCTCCAGTCCCACGACAAGATGTTAATTCGATTTTTCCTCTCACTTTCAAAACATGAAGAGTTTGATGGCCTGCATCACCACCATTTCCTGTTGTTAAGTTTAATAAATAAACAGGTGAGGGACATAAGTAAATGCAGTGCAATTAAATGGTGATTACCGCTGTTTATAACACAGTCAGTTCGTGTACAAGTAATCAAAGTCAACAGCACGAGTGCCTCAGGTTTCCATTGTACGCGGGGTACAGTAAGAACGTGCGTGTGTATGGCAGGGGAATTACCATATTAGACATATTTCACTGCTGCATGGAAAATGCAATGAAAGAATTAGTTCACATATCAGCTGCGTATTAATCTAGATATGAAGCACTTGATAAGATTGCATTGGAGAGTACCTAAGAGGCTGGAATCAATTGCTCGAAGAGCAGCCAACTGTTACACATCTTTCGTACTCTCCAAACCTCCGGTGTGTTCACTACATCTCATCAAACGCACGCCGAACCAATTTTTTATGTGGATAATTTGGTTTTATCATATAAACTAGGTTATACAAGGATTTCCAGCCTTGAGAAAAGCCGTAACAACACACGTGAAAAAATATCGTGTTTTTTTCTTGAGTATTTGACATGCCCAATCAGCTGCCAACACGTCGCTCGCCTTTCGCACCACGCATTCAGGTTGATTAATGAAGAATCCGTATCGCTTACAGACAATGACGTTCAAACTTTTCTATAAGGGGAAGAAAACCAAAATACGGAAATAAAAATCAAAAGTTACGTTTTCAGTGGCCTTGGTGATGGCATTTCTCGCGGCTGAGAAGGAAAGTCGACAACTGGAAGATTTTCCACACGCCGATTTGGGCCGTTTACTTAAAGGTTTATTCTGTCGGTAGGGACCAAGTTAGTAAATGAGAATTTTGTGTCTTGAAAATTACACCCATTGTTTGTTTTTGAAGTGTTTCAACACATTTTCTCATTTTGAGCCTTAGCGCCAACGCAATTAACGATTTTTCTTCGGGGATTGTCGATCCTTTTATTTTCATTCATTAATATAAAGTTGAATTTTCTTGTCAGTAAAAGGCTATTGTGTTTATATCCTTGTAGATATGGAATTTCTCTTCTCGTGTTTGAATACTCATAGAGAAACTTTATCTCGACGCGCGCCATGTATTATTCTCTTTGTATCAACTGAATTGAAAATGGAAATTGGCCACCGTAAAGAATTTCTAAAGCTAACGTTTCAAGAATTAGCTGTTCATAATTCCCTCTGAAAAAGGACGAACGTTCGAAACGTCAGCTTTAGAAATTCTTTGCGGTGACCAATTTCCATTATCAACTCAGTTGATAAAACCAAATTATCTTGTTAATCCCCAAACTGACGCAGCACCACAATTTCTTAAGAAACTTACTCCCAACCGCGCGTAGTTGCGGCGTCGGGAAAGGAACTAACCCTAACTGTCCAAAAATTGTCAATAACAATTGACAATTTTTGGACAAATAGGTTAATCTTTGGAAACTCAAGAGAAAAAAATTAATTTACTCTTTTATGGTGGGAATTTTAAATTAAATTATGAAAGTTTCAGTTTTACCTGATTTCCCACCGTCTCCACCATTAGCTCCATTTCCGCCTGATTTACCTGGTCTCCCCGGAATGTGACTAGTGCAGCCAGTCCCTGTTTTACCTGCTTCGCAGTCAGAGTTTGTCCTGTCCGGTTGCTGTTTGAATAGTAAAGTTAGAAAAAGTACCGATTGAAAATCGGAAAACAAAAACTCCACTGTTAGAGTAAATATCCGTTAAATCATTAATAGCAATTCTCAAAGTTAACAATTTGTTTCATTTTTTTCATGATGAAAGCTTCGTAGCCTGACGAATTATCATAAGTAGGGGACCTGTCGTTATTCATCGCCTGGGTGGGGGAGGGGGGAGGGGGGAGGGGGCTGGACGAGTTGGTTTTGACTCGATAACATTTACCTGATCCCCCACAAGCTCTTCTATTCTTATCCCCCCCTTCCGAAATCCTCTGCCCTCTCTTACCCCCTCAGTCTCCTCCAGGCGATAAATAATGACTTTCCCTTAGTTTTTCTATATCATGCATATCTATAAATAATATACCTTATGCATGCTGTCGGCTGCCTTTCTTCCATTCGCGCCATTTTGCCCCGGGTTTCCATTTCCGCCACTTGTTATAATATTTACATAGCCAGCAATCATTTTCGCGTAGACTGTGACTATCAAAAACAAATTTAAAAAAAAGAAATATTGTAAAAAAATCGCGTTGCATAACCCAAAATTGCGACAATTTGTGACCCCATTCTAGTGACTCTGTTGAAATAGTAACCCCATTACACTCAACCCTGTCGTGAAAGTGCGATCCCATCTAGCAGTACATCCCTATAAGCCTATTTCTAGAGAGTAAACCTCGGGATTTGGTACCTCTCGACCAGCACACTAATGACATTTGGTCCTGACCCACAAGCCACATACAAAAAAGGGCAGAAGATCATGGCCTTGAATTTCCGGCAGCCCTTAACTCACCTGTTGGACCATGAACTCCATGCTTCCCATCAGCTCCATCGGAACCAGGAGACAGAATGTTAAAATTTTGCACTAGTTTGGGAGCTCTGAGGTCCAATTGACTGTCTTTCGAAAAGACCATCTTTCGGCTGAATATTGTCAATCTTTTAATACCACGCAGATCCACGTAACCCTGTAGGAAACAAGCAGAGTAATTCTTTACATATAAATCGAAACCGCCCTGAGGCACGTCAATGTAGTTTAATTTGTAAAAATACTGTTTCTTATTTTTGTTTGAGCTCTATTGGACATTCTGGACGGAAACGCTTTTTCGATTCAGTGTCAGAAACCAAAACTAATAAAAAGCGATCTCAACGGTCAATTAAATGGCCTCGATTCCTACAATATTTTTCTTCATTCAACTGTAATTCGTAGAGGTCTCGGAAACATAGGGGTTCAGTTTTACTGATTGAAACGGTTTCCACTTTTTCGTTTCGTAAAACATATTAATTTATGTTCGTTTTCTATGTTGAGTATGTTTCTGAATCCACTTTACTTGAAAGTATGGTGGGTTTCTGATGTCAAATACTGCAATCAGTTGCAATATAATCTGCGTTGAAGAAGTTTTATTTGTGGGGTGTCCAGTTTTTATATGACACCCTTACATCGAGCTGGGCAGTAATTTTAATTTAGTGGTTATCGTTAAGAAGATTACAAGTATGCACAAAAAAACTTTGTGTTTTCTCCGGTTGTCTCTTTACTAACGGGTCATGCGCAACAATCAACATTTGTTCTTGAGATCTTCTAGGTTTTTATCGCCACTGAATTTTGGACGGATACGAATTGAAAAAAACTGGGAAAAAATCGTCTGAATTTAGTACGAATCGAATGAGTACGAAAGGTTCTTGGGAACAAACGAATGGGTATCACTGAGAAAACAAATTTCCCTTATCCCTTCCCTTAAAGTTAACTGTAAAAGTACCTACCTTAACATATACAGTATCAGTTAGAATTTCAAGCTCAATTCTATTGGCTCGCTCCTGGGTCTGTCCAAAGGTTACTTCTCTTTTTGTACGAAGATGCTCTTGAACGTAATCCATGTGGACATTCCGACCAAGTACTTGATAACGGTCTGTGATTTGTTTCAAGGTATTAAAAAAATGTGTAAATAGATCAAGGTACTGTCTAAGATTGTTGATGATAACCATGTACCATGGAAAAATTCCTCGTTATTTATCTTATCATTAATAAGGATTATTAATCACCTTAGGGAGGAGGGGCGCGGAGTAATTTGGGGGGATCGCGTGGTTTTAAGGGGGTAGGAAGGGGGGATCATTCGTCGCCAACATAATGAAGGGGGATTACAAAAAATCGACTGCCAACGAGAGAGGATCATAACGATATTATAGAGCCTTGGGGAGGGGGAAATCAGGTAAATTTGATGATCACACAACCACCTGCTTCCAACCCCCCTCTCCTTCCTATCTCTCTTCCCCCCCCCCCCCCCCTTAAATAATGACCGTTGACCGTTCTCTTACCTGAGAGAATACAGCCGTAAAACTCGGCCCTCATGGAAATATGTTCATTCCATGTTTTTGGTTTTATTTGGACATATCGAGCTATGATTGGTTGCAACAAGACATGGGTAACCACGGTGTTCTGATCTGCATTACCAGTAAAAACCTGGAAAATAAAAGGAACAATTCATGCGACTTAACAAGGAATTCAGATTACGTCCGCAAAGACAATCGCTGGCAAAGAAAAAAAAAAACCTTAGCGAATTTCAACAAAGATCGATGCATGCACCGTTGGTGATATTTTACGGAGATTCCAGCGCCATAGAACCTCAAATTTCAGCTCTCAAAACCATTCACAGCTGTTTTTAGGGAGGAGAGTGAGACTGGCTGACTTACTGATGAACGACTAGAAGCGCGGGGAAAGGCCGCTAATTAGAATTGCTAAACAATTCGAATGAAAACGTCAGCTATATTTACATATGGCTGAGAATCAATGATAAGCCAGATGTGTTACACATGCAGACACAAATTTAAAATAGAGATAAGCAGACACGAAATGGCGATATGTCTTGTGAAATGTGACCCTCATTATTAAAACTAAATAAAAATTACATAAACATTCCAAAGCTCCTTAGAGCCCTCGCTACGTAAGCTGCAACATGAAGGACACCACTGCACCTTATCCACTTCATTCTCTTGATAGGCCTGAAAAACGTTACTGCCATCCGCGCTGTAAGCGAAAGTATAACTTTTCACCCATTGGTTACCGTAGTCATTACGTCCCTGAGTCGCAAGCTTTGTTATTTTCACATTTCGTCCGAAATCGATTTGAAGCCACTGATTGAGATCATTGCTTCCCGCTGACCAAGCGCTTTTTTTACCTCGGGCGGCTTGGTGGTTTAGTCGGGCGTTCTGTTCACCGGTTGCCTTACCCCAGGAGGATGAAGCGGTAATCTGCTGATCAGTAATGAGACCGCTCTCTAGCCCAAGTGCTTCCTCGCCCGAA
Organism: Pocillopora verrucosa; assembly: GCF_036669915.1. Classification (NCBI taxonomy): domain Eukaryota; kingdom Metazoa; phylum Cnidaria; class Anthozoa; order Scleractinia; family Pocilloporidae; genus Pocillopora; species Pocillopora verrucosa. The sequence continues at coordinate 20,899,998 of NC_089318.1, read as the reverse complement.
CACGCTAATGAGAGAGTTCAAAATAAGTAGTTAGGGCAACGTATCGAGTTAATTTTGTAAGTAGACCGGGTTTTTGCTTAGAGAAATCAACTGTTGATATTCTCTTGTTTTTGCTAAATTTTCATTCTTATTGGTCTAGTAGACATGAGGAACCAGTCATTATTTATTGTCTGGGGTGGAAGATTTTTAGTTGTGTCACGATAAAATTTTTAACTGATCCCCCCTCAAAGCTCTGTAATATTCTTATGATCCCACCTCATTGGCAATTAATTGGAAGTCAAGTTTTTTGTCACCCCCCTCCCCTTATACTCCATTGACGACAACTGACCTCCTACTGAAATAACATGATCCCCGAAAATCCGTCCCCCCCCCCCTGCAAAGTGATAAATGATCACTAGTCTCCTTGTCCAGGAGACATATCCCACTCTCTCACTGAACAAACCCTGGAATATTACGTAAAATTAAAGCTAATCTTGTCTCGGTCTGTCTCTTCCTTGCTTCAGGAACTGCTCGTTTTCACCTTTTTTTCTCATAGACTCAATACGATAATAATATGTATATATGACAACAACTATATATATATTTGATAAATTCATTACCAGCTTCAAGTTTAACGACTGCCGGCGTCTCAAACCAATTCATTGGAGAGTATTTTACTGTCCCGTCAAAAGATTGATCCCCATACGTCAATTTCGCACATCCTTCATCTATAACATATAAACACAACTGTTTTTAAGAAACAATGCACTTGAAACTGTAATAAAATATCTTTAAACCGACTCTGGACTATAACACTCTAATCCACGAATCTTAATTTAGATGCTACACAGTTCATACAGAAAGTCGCTCTTTAGCTCGACTACCGAAACACACCTTGACTTGAAAACTTCGTGGTCTCTTGTACACAATAAATGTTAGAAACGCCGTTCAGTCCTTTTCTTACAAAATATTTAATTTTAATCTCTTCTATCAGCAAGCATTCTAGCAACAATAAATTTTACATCCTTTCTGTAAGTTCTAAGTCCGACATTTTTTTTCGTGTTGGATTCAATGCGTGTTTAAAGTTCATTATTTTAGTCTTTTCACCCTGTAATTAGCCAACGTTTATACTTATTGTTTCGTTAGCGCCTTTTTCGTCATTTAATTGTCACCCTATCGCCGCATTTTTAGCAGTATGCCCGTTTTCTCGTTTTCGCGCTAGGCGTATTTCAGTAACGTACCGCTTTTTTCGGTCGTCCTTTCCATTTTCTTTTTTTTTGGCCTAGCAGTTTTGCAATAGCAGTATCAATCTTGGTCTTTTCTGTGGCCGTAACAATGTAAGTTTTTTATGGTCCTCTTTCCGTCCTGTTGTTTGCCATTTCTTTCTATCGTATATTGTGTGACTTTTGTGATTGTTTTTATTTGAATTTACTTCTACGTGTTACACACTAAAATCAAAATTCATCGAAATCTATACGCATGGCGAAACCGATTGGTTTAGGAACCATCATAACGATTGCTATGATAACTTATGACGTATTATTTAAGATATTGGAATGTTTCTCCAGCGACTTCTTTAGGCAGGTAGAGGAGATAAAGAGACTAAAAGAATAACTAATTAGGAATGATATTGGCTGCACTAAGAAAATTAAAACATTGCTAAGTTTTTTTTTCTTTCTTTTCTTACTTGGTGAGCCACTTTCCTTTTTTTTCCCATTTTACTCTTTTTTCTGTGTACATAAACACTATAGATGAACGTGTTCAGATTGAAAAATGTGGGAAATTTAAGAGAAATAAGGACTCGAATTCAAAAGATAAAGCTAAGCAAACTTAAGCAATGACTTCTCAAAAAAAGAAAAATCAACTTCTTGGGATGATTCCTAGCCTAAAACGTTGATGCTTCAGATACCTTACCACTGATTTAAAAGAGACCACCAACACCTAGAATTTGAATGACGAATGAACACTTTTTTTCATTCATAGAAACGAAGCTAGAAACTGACCTTGTCCACTTGTCAAATGCAAGATTGCGAGAAAAAGAAACCCCAACAGCTTCTTGGAAGGATTCATGAAAATTCGTTTACTCCTTGGTTCCGATTCTTTACTTTACACAGTCTAATCGGTTTCTTTTCGAAATGCCACCAACTGCGCGCGACTACAATAATGAACTGAGGCAGGTGATGCTACTGACAACTGCTATAAGAATCAGTTGAGTCATCGTAGTTACCTCAATAAAGTGAAATTCTTACCTGTCGTGTTTCTGGCAGGTTTTGTACGGGTGACAAAAGCATATCCAAATTTTATAACACTTTAGTTACATTCCAAAAACCCAAATTTCTTTCATTAAAATTATTTTGACCTAAGTGATACAATGTGATATAGAAACAACACCATCATATGTTTGTAAAGACATATTTTTTGTGATGCCACCCAGCAGATGAAAGTCCGCAATACTTGTACATTAAGGGGCATAGCCTTGATTTTCCTGACAAGTTCATTGAAATGGTTAAATATTATGACAGAACTAAGAAACGTAACTCTGTTTTGTCATAATTGATACAAAATCGCTAGCAGATCGATCGGTGTTATCCAGAAACCTTGTTAGATTTATTTCCTAGAAGGGCTGTTAGGTCATTTGCAAACAACTCCACCTTAATCTGTTACTTATCTATTCTGTTCTGCTACGTTTTGAAGTCCTTAACATCGAAATATCTTAGTTTAACTTCACAAAAACGAAAGCGGAATCAAGTTATTTGCAACGAAGCTCCTTGTTCCCTCCAAACCATTTTAAGATCGGAAGGAGACCAGACAGCTAGTTCGGATCGAAGCCAGTGGCGCCTGGTCAGTTTTCAGTTTGATTGAAATGATAACTGACTAATTTGTGAATGGCAGCCTGATTCAATGTAATTAAATCGCAGAGCCCTCTAAACCTAAATTATTCCTATAAAATGAGTTAGAACCAATATTTATTTCAGTTTTGTTTCCTTCGATACATTCTGACACTCAGCTTCATAAATATTTACTTGTTTTAAATGAATTTGTATATGCAAGTGTCATTAAGAGTGATTGTAAGTAAAAATCTAAGAAATCGTGGCCACGGTCAAAAAATCGATTTCGCTCATACTTTGTCAGTTTGAAGGCCTAGGTAAGTAACTGAAGGATATGAGGTTAGTTTTTTGAAATATTCCATATAACGGCAGAAAACCACGAAAAACGGTCACCCTACCGGAAGCTCGGATTTCACCTGGCGGAAACTCGAAATTTTACACTTTTCAGCTAAATCTTTCTTAAGTATAATTGAATACATTGATTCTTCCTTAGTCAAACCATGGGAATTATTTTTATCTCTGCTTATTTGTGAGCGAATCGAGACCCGATTAAGAAGACACACTTTTCTCATTTACGGGAAGGTGTAAAATAATCCAAACTCAGCGACGAAAAAAGCTGACCGGTAGTTCTTCAAATCTTCTGATATTATAATCAAAGACAGTTCAGTCATTGATTTTTAGGTCTACGGTTTTAAATCTTTAGGATCTAGTAGCACTTTTGCATGAACGCCGATCAAAATTCGATAAAATTCCAATTGAGCGCCTTTGAAATCTACAACTCCACATAACAATGCACTATTGAATAAATTAACTCCTCGGCCAAAGTTTGTACATAAAACATGAGGGTTTTACTTTCTTAGCGGTTTGAACCCTTTAAAAATATATATTGATGTTAAATATTGTCTACACAGGTAAAACAAACTATGAAACACCAAAATTGCCACGAGCTGAAATTAAATCTCACAGACTCGCTCCCTAATCTGTGTCACGCACGAGCGACTTCGTTACAATTAGTACAGTAACAAACAGATATTTACATCTGTTAATTTACAATAAGTCTTATTTTAAAATATCTTACTCAACGATGTGCCAGGTTCCCAGTTAACTTGCTGAAGTAAAAATAAAAGAAAATATCATAATAGCAATTCAAACTGAAACGATAAGAATTGATTTTATTAAGAATGAGAAGCGTTATGCCGTCGATAGCCAATCAGAAGTACCTGTTCTCACGAAAATTGCATCGTTCTTTAAATAAATAAATCGAATTATCTTTATCTGTGAAACATTGCATCTAAAACCAGAGTTTATTGTCGGGGAACTTCATAGAACAGCGATGTCTTGCTCGTTCTTGAATATTGTTGGTGGGATTTGCGGCGCAGACGAACGCACAAGTTCTTCAACTTCCGTCACGCCTCTCACGCGGTGTAACAGGGATATCAAAAATCACAAAAAGTCGTTGAAATTTTCCGGAATTGAAACGGAGGTAGAATTAATTTTGGCGAGATGTGGAAGTTTCAAAAGCCGGCGAATTTATCGGATATGGCTATCTGTCCGGTTCATCGTGCCAAGTTAGGTTTAGGTTGGCGAAGGACGGGTAATCTTTGCACCATCCCGGAAGTTGTTTCTGGTCACTGCAAGGAGCTTATAAGATAAGATAAGATAAGAGACCAAAGCAGCTGACTGGTCTGTTGAGGAGACAAAAGAGCTCTACGCCTAAGCTTCTCGTTTTGAAAGACTGAAAGGAGCTTCCAACAAAGTACGCACAGCAATTTGGAATGAGATTTTCGAGGAATTCAAGGACAGCTGTGATGAAAATGAGCGTACTTTCCCAAAAGTGAAGAAAAGACAGCAAAATTTGAAATACGAATTCAAGCAGCATAAGCTCAAAGCACGCAAAACTGGTGAAGAGGGCCTGAATGACATCAAGGAGAACTCTCCTTATTACAGTATCTTTTATCAAACTATGGGCAACCGAGACAGCGTAGACACCGCCCAGATGGAAATTGAAAGTTCTTCATTCATACTAAGTACCTTCATACCTTCAACAAGTGCTGGTGTGAAACGCGGCCGCAGTGATGTGCGTGGTGAGGAATCACGGAAGAAGAAACGTGGAAAAGTGACGAAGCTAATGCCACAGATGACTGAAATGTATTCAAAGAAATGTGGGAGAAAAGTCTTCATTAAGAAAATAAACGTTTTGAAAAGTCAATGAAAATGTTCCAAGAAAATCAGCGTCTCTGTTGTCCGGATTTAAAGATTTAATGAAGGATTTGATGAAGGAATAGAGCTAGCAAATATCTGTTCATTTACAGTTCACTTTCTTTCCCTGAGAATTTGGCATTTGATTTTTACCGCCGTTTATTAATTTCATGCTAAAAAAACAGGCAACGATTGTCCATTTGATATTATGATTGTTCATTCGTTTATGTTTGATGCTTGATAAACTCAATTTGTAATAGGTCATTAAAGCTTACACATTTCCTGTTTATTACACTTTTTGCCCATTTTTAAAAGTCGTTAATTACAAAAGTTGTAAAACACACGGTCCGCTGTGACCTGGCCATAATAAAGAAACCCAAAAAAATGAACGAATTCAACAGCAAACAAATCAACCAATTTTTGTTTTCGTTTCCCTTCGAACAAAGACAAGCAATTTCAACCTTTGTACGGGATAACTTACTGATATCTAATTCGAATTAAATAATTACAAGTTATCCCACACAAAGTTCTTTAGTGCTTTCCTTAATTCTGTGCCGCCCTCGCGCAATGGTCCTTCATTATCGTTGTCAGAATCACTGTCATCTGAATCGCTATCGCTGCAATCGTACAAGTCGCTGTGATGGACACAAATGTTATGTGAAACACATGCAGTAAGAACAGTTTACTGAGTGTTCTGGTTTGCTGCTCAACTTCCTCTAATAGTAACCGCCAGCGTCTCTTGAGCGTGCCAAATACCCTTTCAACAACAGATCTTGCAGCACTAAGCTTTTCGTTAAATCCACGTTCATCTGGTGTAAGATGCCCTCTACTAGGATAAGGTTTAACAAGCCATTTCAACAGTGGATACGCGCTGTCTCCTATAATAACAGGGTGAATTTCTGTTCCACTGACAACTTTCTTTGATGATGTTAAAGTTGTTCGTTTCTCCTAAATGAAAAAGGCCACTTAATCTTAACACCCTGGCATCGTGTGTGCTTCCAAGATACCCGAAGCTAACACGAATAAATTTTTTGAAAATTTTTTGTATTGAAATAGTCCTCGTGGTTATCTGGAGGAGCATTTATTTCGATGTAACGACCTTCTATAGCGCCAACAATTTGCGGAATCCCGTATTACTCTTCAAACTCATCCAAAAGTTCCTCTAACTCTTATCTTGTTATTGGAATCTTATTAATTATATACTGGTCTTTTAGTTGTAGAAGAGAACGTTCGAATTCGGCATAGATAGTTCTAGCGGTGGACATCCCAGGTCCAAATTGCAGTCCGTAGCTTTTGAAGCTGTCCCCCGATGCTAGCCTCCACAGCGCTACTCCAACTCTTACTTCGACGCTTACAGGTGAACGCTTCTCGTATGCATTCTTCTATAAGCCCTACGATGATTTCTTTGCCGAAAACTGCATTGTCGCACCGTTCTACAGTAATACACAAGATGCCACTTGTTGCTTTATGTTGCTGCCAAGTACTCGTTAACAACGAAGTATTAATGCATTTCTTGTAATGTTAAAACTCTTTGGGCTAAAGTAACATCAAAATAAATAGGAAACTATAAAAAACCTTTTTCCTTTGCAAAGGCCTCATGATTTTGCTGGCGAGCAATCGTATTTGTGATATGCATGGCCGATTTTACCGCGAAAAATGATTGACGGCTTGACCGCTTCAAGTGACATACTTTGTCATCAGGTGTGAATGTCTGATTAAAATTAACTATGGTCGATTTTGTATATGTTTTCGATGGCTGGAGGAAATGATCTTGAGGAGTCATTTGTGCTTGGCCAAGGACGAATTCAGATACCATCATTAGCATGTTTATTTGATTTTGTTATCTGGAATGAATGATTTACGGAGGTAAGTTTATATGATGCGATCTACTAACGTCGAATATAAGTCAAGTCGAAGGAACAGTTTTGGTCTCGGTCCGCATTTTTGCCAACAAATAAACTCATACCGCTTAAAAAGATAATAATACGGACCACGTGCAAAGCTGGCAATTGTTTCTCGAATGTTGCGCGTGTTAAATATTCAATAGTGACATCTCATTTAATCTACATACATGTCTACTTTTATTACATTGGTAAAATCTGTACAGACATCACACCAACCAACTCGCGCGCAAAGTGAGAAGACTATCTGAAGGCTTCAAATTACGTTACGATCGACTTTCATTAAGAAGTGGGCCAGGAACGTTCCACAATAGTGGAAATAATCGTGAAAGCTGATCGCGGAAAAGTGATTGCGTGACGCTTTGTAAGTTGTAAGATGACATGTTACCACATACCAGACGTAAACACTCTATAGATTGTCAGTCTGCACTTTGTACCCACTCTGCGGTCTGTCGTCTACATTTTTTACCTAGTCGGCATTTTGTACTAACAGGTATCCGTGGCACAAATACAGTTTACTTTTGGTTACAGTTATTCGCACAACACACACAATCTACCACAAAACACCTGTGTGTGAGTTAATTCGACATTTTCGTTCTTTTCCACGTTAATACTCCTCTTTCCTTTTGTAAGAATGTCGATATCACTTACAATGTTTCAAGTAATCCACACCCCCCAAAAAAACTCTTGCATGCAGAGCATTCTTATGCTCATTTGCGTAACGATAAAGGTAATTTAAAAGGCTTCCCAACAAACTTTGAAACATTATTTTTACAACTACCTGTCACAGACTGACACCAGTCAATTAGAGAGCGCATAAGAAAAAAAAATGCAAGTACACTTTTGAAAAAAAACAACGGAACTAGTTTGGCAAGGACTGTCACGACAATGTTTTCTTCAAAAAGAGTCAATGATCTTACACAAGGGGATTTAATGTGGCTTTTTCTCATTGAATTTTTTCTGTTTCTGTTCTGCAATTTACGGTACAAATGTCTAAATTGAACGGACTTGGAAAGACTCCCCGAAAGCGTATTTCAGGTATGTACAGCTTAAAAATTAATAAGCTAAGAATCCTAAAAATAAACATTGTTTTCCTCCATGTCGCACCAATCACTGAATTCTTAAATAAAAGAAAAAAATGTATAAATACCTTTTCTCAACCCACGGCTTTTCGGTCTAAGGGGAAAAAGCCATTCTGACTTTAACTTATTCCCTGTGAAAATAATTACCCGATTTCACGGCAGAAACAATGAATAGGAACTACAGCTCACTTGTTCTTCTTATTCAGCTTCAGCAATGTAACTAAAACTCTAGGCGTCACAAAGGTTGGAGGGTCGTTGAACATTAATCAAGGGACGTAGGATCCAATATGAGTTATTCCACTTCTGTTTGATAATGTCAAACTAAAATACAAACAAAAGGCGAATTTAAGTGACACGAAATTACTAAGGCCGCGAACAACAGTTGCATTAACTGAAAAATACACGAGCGCAAGATAAAACTAACAATAAACAATAATCAAGGTACAACTCAAACGAAACGGAACTAAAGGAATACAAAGCTATGCTTAATTAAAGATTGTCCTCTCTGTACGCCTAAGAATCGTTGGAACTTAACGCAGTGAAATTTCCAAGAATAATCTTTGGTTGCACAACTTTTCAATAACAAGTCATTACAACTAATAAGCTAGAGGAGAAAATCTCCCTCAAACCTATCAGAAATATTACCATAATTTTAGCCAAAATATACTCACAAGCTAACACTTATTGCATGCACCTTCCAAAGCAAATCGAATCAAACATGACAAGCTTCGCTCAAGAAAAAAATTCTCACCAGAAAGCGTAAAATGGTCCATAGGCTTGTCAACGTAAAGCGAGAGGACTCAATTAGCAAGTGAAAGAGGTGTTTGGCTTCGAACACGAAATTAATTATAGTTGCAGGATCCGCGCGGCTTGCGCGTTGACGAGTGCTACTTAAATTTAGGACTCTTCCGCCTGTTAATACTGTGTGACGTGACTACCAAGTAACTCTCTTACAGCTAATAATTGTTAGGCGGATCTCAAATCCGCCTTAGATTAATTTGCATAATTTTTTCAGGTTGGCAAAGCTCGTCAAGTGATAATAATTGTAACGACGCAAAAAAGAAGCTACACGTAAGCGATCGAGGCGAAGCAAAGCGGTAAAAAACCAGTCCAAGGGACTTAAACAGACAAAATAAATCTGAACTCAACTTAATTAAACAGAAGCAAACAAAACCTGAACTGACGCAGAACTAAACGAGAAATAACAAAAAAATTAATTGAACAAAATATAAATAAAACTTAACATACCAAAGAAAGCAAACATTAAAAAAACAAATGGAACAAAAACTACGAAGACGCGAAAACTTAGCTAAGCAAAAAGCGAAATACAAGTGCAAAGGCAATTACGTGTAGTGGGAAATACTGGCGCCTACAATAACAGAAAATTCATTTCATCAAAAGGCGGGTGCAGGTATAGTAAAAATGGTATCTGGTCAATTCGCCACCACAATAAACTCCCCACCACAAAACTCGCCATCACTTGAGAGTCAAATCGCTAGCTTAAACCTTAAGAGTAGCCTGTCATCCGAAACTTACATCAAATGAAGTCTAAATTGTAGTAGTATATTGCAAAATGGGAAAGGGACTAAGAAGTTAAGTATGGCTTCTCAATTATGGAACGTTAACCGTTAAATGAAATATATTGTTGATATCACAAAGATTATGATCAGTTTGTGTAAAGCGAAACCAGAGTGATTTTTGCCGAGTGATATTAGCCAAGTGATTTCCGCCGATTTTTATGAAGTCGTGTGAATCTTACGTCGAATAAAAGCTAAAAAGTGGTGATAAATTGCGACAAAAAGTGCGTAAGAATAGCCAATTCGATTGCCGAAAACATAAAAATGCGCTTAACAAAGGAAATACAATGGCGGAAGGAAGCAATAATTAGAACTCCCTCGCTATCAACGCTTTGCAATGATGATCTGTAAAATATAAAAATGTGGGACTATAGGAGTTTACAATCAGAATTACAAAGAACACCATCCGCGATCTATCACGGCATAGATTGCAATACCTTCGTAAATGCTCCTCGATACATCCTTGGCAAAAATGGTGGCCACGAGTAATTCTCGGATCTTTCATCGGCCACCGACATATTCCACTTTACAAACTTCCGTTTACTGGCTCTACGAATTCATCGTCATAACCAGAAGGTAAGCAAGGCTCTGGAGTAACTTCCGCCATTATCATCAGCTGAAATAAGGAGTGTTTGGAAGGAGAAACTTCATATAGATAATGGAGATAGTACGCGCACTATCTTTGGTCAACTGGTGAGTTGAACTGAGATGCACATGCAAAACCGTTGTGACGTCGTTCTTTCGAAATAGCCGCAAAGTGGTTTCAAGAACAAATAAAATTTATTAGAAATGGAGAAAATTTTACCAAATTTTGATTGCATGTTGAGATATCTTTTCCCCCCTGAGTCCAAGGGAAAATTTTCAAGGAAATTTGTGCATTTAGTTACTACGATAAAGTCCCCTTCGAGACAATCTGCATAATGTTTATAGCAAAATTTTCACGAAAACGTACGTCAAGCTCTGTGCCATATTCTCTATTTGTCTAAAAGCAATATCACAGCCAATCGGTTGCCTTATTTTGGCTTTCAAATTTTTTATTAAGTGAATTTTGATTGGTCTATGCGTTGTACGATCTGCAATGTGACTGGCTAGTTGGAAATGCCATCTTCCTGAGCATGTATTAAGAAAATATACATAAATCAAGAGGTAAATTAACTTATGACATTTTATTGGAGAGAAATATTTCATAAAAGTGTTCGGCGTTTGCACAACTTTCTCGAACTCTCCTAATTCCCCTTCGTGTTTAAAAGAAACCCCTTTTTTACAAGCAAAACTATTTGAATGTAATTGATATTTTATTTTACAAATACATCCAGCAGCTGAAACTTACCAGCAGCTTCATTACCGTGAGAGAAAAAAGAAAAAAATAAAAAACTAAGACATACTCTGACACATGCTAACGATAATTTTAAGCAAAACCTCCGAGAATGTACCGAGGAGCATTTACGAAGATATTTGAACGCAAAAAATCAACTTCTGTGCTGTGATAGATCACGGATGGTGTTCTCAGTAACTGTTATTGTAAACTCCTATAGTTCCACATTTGCGGTAACAAACTCTTGCACGTTCTACAGTAATCTGAAATCTTTTTAGATCACCATCGCAAAGTGTTTATTGCTTTCTTCCGTCAAAATTGGCTATTGTTACGCACTTTTGTCGCAGTTTACTGCTACTGTTTAGCCTTTATTCGACCTAAGTTTCATACGATTTCATAAACATCAGCGAAAAGCACTTGGCTAATATCACTAGGCAAAAATCACTTGGCTAATATTACTCGGCGGAAATCACTCTGGTTTCGCTTTACGCAAACTGATCAAAATCTTCGTGATATCAACATATTATTTCATTTAACGGTTAACATTCCATAATGTACTACAATATACTACTACAATTTAGATTTCATTCGTTATGTCTCATATCACAGGCCTCTTTTAACGCTTAGGCTGGCGATTTGACTCACAAGTGGTGGTGAGTTTTTTGTGGACGATAATTTACCTTTTACTTTTCCATCAGACGTGGTTTTATTTGAAAATCTACGCGCTTAACGCCCTGAAAATACCTGATAAGATACATCACTGTACGCACGCAGAGCTAGTTTGATTATTCCGTGCCGGAACGCTTCCTGTTTAATTCTTCGCATCTACTTTAGCGGTAGCGCAATATCAACTCGCAAAAAAATGCATAGAAACGCTTCACGACTTTGGAAAGTTTAACAACAAAATCGCCGAAGCCGAAGTTCGCACTCGGGTAGTGGGTTGTTTACTCCATGTCTGAACTTTCGCGGTCTGTTTACATCAAAAGTCACGTGACACTACACGTCTAAAGCCTGAGAGGTGAATTGACCGTATGCCATTTTTAATAATCTGCCCCCGCCTTTTGATGATACAAATTCTTTCTTCAGTTATCGTTTAGTTCTGCGTCAGTTCAGGTTTCGTTTGCTTTTATTTAAGTTGAGTTCAGGTTTATTGTTGTGTTTTTCTATAAGTTTACAGATTATACACGTTTCTTATACTTGTCAAGATACTGATATCTACGGAGCGGTCATCATTTTTCACCTTGGGAGGAGGGGGAGGGGGGGGAGTGGGGTGATATGAGGTCAGAGGATTTGGTGGTTTCCAGATAAATTTATGTGATTCCACCGAGAGGCTAACCCTCTTTAGTTTTCTTCTAATTCCCCCCTCATTATCAATCCGGCTTTTTAGCCCAGCTCGCTCCCCTATTTTACTCTGTTCACGTAGACTCACTTTTGTTTCTACCCTCGCTCTTATCTCACAGATAGACAATTTGGACTCAGCAACAGTTCAGCTATCATCGATCCTGGCCACAACACAGAGTAACCTAGATAGCCTGAATGATACACAGATCAACAGTATACTGGAGGTACCGGTTAAGGTTAAAGTTTATCGCCGTTTTTACAGAAGTAGTTTTACAAGCAACCTTGAACCATTTATACGAATGTAAATTAACTGAAAACGCCGAATAATTGACTGCCACGGTCGTTGACTAGAAGTATTAAAGAAGATTTTTTTGGTTCTGATTTCGTCTTCTCTTGGACATACATTCTCCATCGCTGGTTGTGGAAAGGGTTAGTTAAAAAGTTTTAGAACATTCCACCCCCTCCCCCCCCCAATCTTTGAGCCGATCTTTTTTTTTTGAACAACAATTTTCGGGATTTTTCATTCAAAGGAATTTTAAGATAATAGCATTTGAGGTTACATAATACAATTCGTAATGGTACTTTCAATATTTTCGAAAGAAGAAATGCTGATATTTGGATTATTTTTGAAATTTCAATTCGCAAGTCTGTAACGAAGAAGTAAACGACTGCAGTACTGAGCGATTATTTACAAATTCTCCCAATAGATTTATGGGACCTATCAGTGTTGATAAAAACTGCTATGATTAAAATTACTTAGAAAATGTTCTCTTTAGTTTCAGGGTCACCTGTCGTCCATGGAAGCACGTTTGAACTCTACCGATGAAGATCTAAAATCTTCCACTGGCAACTTACAAAACAAAATTGAAGAGCTTAATACAAGTTTTGCAGGCCAGGTATGCAACTTAGAAAGACATGTACAGAGCAAAAATATAAAAAAGTCGCTTAAGTTATGTTTACTGATAAACTTGATAAGTATATAGGACCTCAATAGTGTGGACTTAAAATAGTGCTATGTACCAAGCAAAGATAATTTGTTTGTTGTATCTTACTTTAGATAATCAGGGCCCAGGTTCCTTGAATTCGCTGATGTTTTTAGGCAGAGATTTCATGACCTTCACATAATCGGAACAAACAGATAAATATGAGAACAACTACAACAACAAAACACAGTCTTCGGTGTCAAACGGTTTGTGTGCTGTTTATTGTGAAGAGAGCGTCCAAATACAGGAAGATAGCATGAAGCTTAACAGTACATAAATGAAAAAAAGAGACTTTAAAATTCTTTTTTGTCTTTTTATGCTATAAAAAAGCATAAGCATTGTGTGTTATATACCTTTTAGTACCCCAGACATCTAGTAAAGTTGCAGAATTTCTTACAGGTACAGGATTTTTCAATATTAATCATGCTTGAATTCATTATTTTCGTTGGGTCAACAGCCTTAGCCAACCATTACTGCAGTCAATTGGCAGTCTAACGAAACAAAGGAAAGCTTTAATAATTTCAAGATGAACACTGAAAATTCTCTTATACTGGTAAGCTTGCAGATGAGCCCTTTTACTTTTGTAATGTGTGAACGCATTAGGTTCAAGTTTGAGATGATGGCGGATAGTGATTTTGAAAATTTTATTATGAAAATGACAATAAGAATTATGACAAGGAAAACATAGAGGGGATCAGGAAAAGCACTTGTTATAGAAATGGTGACAGCTGCTAATATGGTGGCAAAGATATCGATTTTCAGTTATCAATGAAGACAAGACAGCGAAGATAACATGAGCTGACTAACGAAAAAAAAAAGGGTTCTTAAGTTTTCACGAGTTTCTCATACTTCCTTGTTAACTTCATTTCAAGCAAACGGAAGAAAAGCTGTGATAAAGGAATCAACAACACATTTTATGATCTGAACAACTCCTCTTTTCATTATGTGATATTTTTATAAAGAACCAATTTTTACTTTTAGAATGCCAAGGCCATTCCTAAAGTTGATCCTATGTAAAAAAAAAAGCATTCAGAGGCTTCAGATGATAGCAAAGCTTCGCTTAGAAACCTATGGCGCGGCTGTATGAGCATTGAAAACTAAATAATTTAAATAATGAATCATATTAAACTGTTCACCTGAACAAACAGACGTCAACAATCCTAGCTTTAAAATATTCCACAACAGAATGGTGGCAAAAAAAAACTTGAATTGGTGTAAAAATGTAAATCACACTTTAGCTCTGATCATGCTCAATTGTGTTTTTACCGCAGGTGAATAACGGGCTCAATAACTTAGAGAAAACGGTGAACTCAACGAAGGACGAATTAGCTTCAAGGATTGCAAGTGCAGACCTTTGGGTGAGAGAAAGCGTTATCCTTTGCAATTTTTAAATATAAAGAAATCACGATTTTTCATGAGCCGACCTTGAGTCATTTACCTACCCATGGTGGAAATGATTAATTCTTGTGAAAACGGTTTTTGAGTGGGTGTCGAAAGAAATCCAACATTCCTTGAGTTTGATGTAACCTTTAGCTTGCGTCGGGTACTTGAACGTACAATAATGAGACAACTAAAACGAAGCACGACTTGGTCAGTTCTTCATGCTAGAGACTAACCCTAAGGAGAGGGTAAATATCGTTAAGATTTTAGTCCTAGTTCATGAATCGTACATACAGCAATCAACCATCGTAGGCTATATTTGTTGATTCGGAACATATACGACAACTGAATCAAAGTCCAGTCGACCAAACTCGTATGATACCGGGCAGTACTTAAAACGCCTCAAAATCCCACACCGTAGCATTGCAATTTGGAAGGTTGCATACTTATTGCACTTGTAATCTGAATCGTTATGTTAAACAGCTCAACAGCACCACCGAAAGACTTGATCAAGAAGACGTCAGCATAAAATCCCTTATTAACGACATCAACGCAACTTTGTCTTTGAAGGTATTAGAAGTTACCGAAATAATCTTTTTTTTTATATCAGAGTCTTTTTCTCTCTCTCTCTTTTTTTTTTTTTAATTTATTTTTTATTTTTTTATTTCCCTATTTATTATTTTTTTTTTTTGGCGTTTTTCCTTTTTGTTTTGTTTTTTTTCTTTTCTGGCTTGTGTGTTTGTTTTAGCTTGTTTGTTAAATTATGGAGTTAAATTCTTATGTTTCTCTTCCAGGTAGAGAATGTGAGTAAGCTACAGGGCCCCGTTGGACCACGCGGTTTTAACGGCTCTCAAGGACCGGTTGAACCAGCCGGACCTCAGGGATTCAATGGAACACAGGGTCCCCAGGGGGTGATAGGTCCACAGGGTTCTAACGAATCACAAGGGTCACCGGGATCAGATGGACTCCAAGGAGCCGCGGGACCCTCAGGACCCCCTGGAGAAGGAGACTTTTCACAATGTGAGTTCATGACTAGCACGGACACAGGATCCCAGACTGCTTTCCAAGGCAACACTCTTCCAGCTGCAACTAAAGTCATCCTAACTGAACCAACTGTAAGTAAAATGAAATACGAGACCTTATAAACTCGACAATGTGAAAAAAAATAGATAAAAAATCTCATCACGCATATCTCAAAAGCGTGATGATGAATTTAATTCGATGATAAAATCCAATATTACTGTAAAAAGAAATACAAAACAAAAGATAGATGCAAAATTTCAATTGTGTTGTTAGCAAAAGCTGAATTATATCAAACAATAATGCTTTTTGAACAAGAAAACGTCACATTCATAGATAAAGGCTCGCCTATCCGAGCAGTTCTGTTCCACGCAGCCATTCCTCAAATGAAAATGAAGAGAAAAGTGCTTTACGAAGTACGCTCAACAGCATACCAGCATGACATCATTTAGATATGATTTTGTTTTATCTCCCTTTTTCAACCATTATACAGGATAAAAGAATAGTTGGTGTCACATGCTCAACAGACTTCGCCCAACTGTATATCTTGGAAGCTGAGATTGCTCCATCTACAAACAACCAAGTGTACCGCTGTGAGTGCTATGGAAATCAAGGAAGTGTTGGGACAATCAAAAGTATTCAATGCTTTATGCATTATTGGTTATGTCCCTTAACAACATAAAAGTGACACGCCATCTATTACCTTATGTGACGAAGAAAATGCATTGTACTTCAGGATGGGGTCGGGCGATACTTGCTAAATAAGCAAAAAAAATGCAAAATGTCAGTAGTTAATGAAACTGATGTTCTTTTTCATTTATCGAAATTAAAGATGCAGTTGCGTTTTCACCTGGTGTTCTTCTCTCTTAGAAAGAGAAATGTTTTGTAAATATCATATAGTGAGAGTATTCAAACGAATTTACTTTCCCAGACTTGATTGTAGCTGTGAATTTTTTTAAAATCACTCTTGTTACAACATACCCAATTAGTCTCGCCACTCAGTCCGACAACCATCATAAATTGTGCTCTATATTTCTGTTGTATGAAAACTTATGAAAACGTTGAGTACAAAATGATCTTTCATATAGCTCAAGACTTGATTTGCAGTCATTAATAAACGCCTGTAAATGGTGATCCGGTCTCTCCATAATGATAAATTAAAAAGTGGCGGAGACGAAAAAATGGCAGAGAGGCGAATAATTTTCCTTAAAACATCAAAACCATACCCTCATTCCCAAAGTCTAAACATCGATTCTTCGCACTGTCCTACAAACTTTGTAATTATCTTACTATGTAATTATAGAAACTTGGCGAACAATCTAACAATATCCACGACATTCAATTGTTGAATATTCTTCTTTTTGTTTATAGCATTTCAATAAAATATTTAAAAGGCTGTTTTCGAATTTTATTTTTTGGTCACTCCTGGGAGTAACATGGATGGGGTCGAAGGCTTTATTGGTCATGATGATGAGAACCACTCAGATCAGTATGAGTATTAGAGGTTTTGCACCTATTGTTTTTTAAGTTGAACCGATCCAGCAGTTGCTTGACTAAATATAATTCACATCGCAGTTTCTAGCTTTTACTTCTGTACTCGTCTGGCAGCTAAATAAAGAAATGAACTAGTATAATTGGGTATTAAGGCTTTTAGACTTTTCACTTTCCGTTAAATAGCTTCGAAATATTTTTGTGCGAGACGAAAAAATTTCCAGCGCTGGAATTCAGCTGTGTGTACCGGTCATCAATAGTCAGGAAAGCCAAATGTTCCAATGATTTCAACAGAGTAAAGACCGTACAAAAGCCGCTCTTTTGGTTAATTAAAGTTTGTAAGGCCTGTCGGAAAACAGCTACCTATTTCGACATTGGCTTACGATGAACTTTTTGCTGTCACGTTTTAAATCTTAAGCTTCCTTTCCTCATCTCTGCGTTTGACCTTAATGTGTTTGATAAGCAATTGCCGCCGTAAAAAAATTTTATGAGTGCATTAAGTTAACAAGTTAATCCACAAAATCTTATAAAAACGAGCCAAATCAATACTTTTGACGTACATTTATGGAGGCACACAAGTATTAGTGAGCTTAACTGGGATCAACACGAAATGGCATGCAAAGCATCACAAAGCAATTTTTTCTTGTTAATGAGATTACACAAACAAGTAAAGTACACATGGGGTCATAGACAGCGTAACGTTTAAGATTAATGAAACGTTGTTTCGGGTGCATCTATCGACCTAAAATGCATGTTCAGCAAAAAAAGGAATAGTTCTTAAGGAAAACCACATCAGCCGACATTGTGACTGAAACTTGAAACAAAAACAGGTTTGCAATGGATGTTCATGAAGGACCGATGTTTGTTAACCCAACTTTCGACGATTGGATTTACGAAAACAGCATTCCACCATCGCCTTCGAATTTTTCGCGTCCATTGCCGTACCGCGCGGAAGTCACTGCTCCTACTGGAACGAGGAATTCTCGCCAGGCACAATATGAGAGTAAAGCACAAGGCAAGAGGAAACCTCCTGTGCGATCAAACCGGTCACAGTTGACCCTCTTGACTCTTGTGTGCTTGGTGTCTTTCGTAATATTTGTGATGATCCTTATGATATTCGTTGGAGGAGTATTGAAGGGTTGTAGCTGTCCTGTAAACGAAGGTTAGCACATTATTTTCTTGCCTAAAAGCCGTATGAGCTGCATGTCTCATTCCTGTGATTGTCGAAATTTCAGGTTTAAGTGTTTTCTGTATTTGAAGCATTCTTCATCTGGTTTGGAGTTAAGCTAAATAGCATTATAGAATTTTTTTTTTAATCAAAAAAATGTATTTGCGTATAGTAATTAGAGACGGGCTACTAAAACATATGGTCTTGCTTGAACGTTCATTTGTACAGTCATTTTTTATTTTAATAATGATAGCTTGCATTTAAATTCATAAACCAGTCAGTTTTCGTGATCTGTCTTAAAGTCTTGCCAATGCATGCGTAGAAATTTTTGCCCGTAACTCTTCATACAGAAAATCGGTAAGATTCAGAGAACGTTCATTTAGACTTCAGTGGGGATGAATTCCTCATAAACAATTTCGAAAGCAGACATACACGGTAGCAGTCACATTATGCATTTTAAACTTCAGGGTCCAATTGTTCAAAGAGAGGATAACGCTATCCGATGGATAAATCGCTATCCAGTGGATAAGTGTTCACAAAACGTACGATGCTGTCTACAAGAAAGAGATTAATTCAGTGGATAGCGTTATCAACCCTTCAAAATACCGGGGCCAGTGCTTGAGTTTAGTCTATGCACAAGCAGAAACGATTTGCATCTTGTACCAAAAATTTGTGACCAATTTTTTTTTAAGGTTTTATCTCTCTAGTCAAATGATGTAGTTTAAACTTTGATCCTACTACTCTAAGGTAGCGAGTGTCTATGCTCTAATTTAGGTAACTTAACTAAAATAGATGAAGGTATCTAGAAATAATTAAATGATTCGTGCAAATTATATCATCTTCCCACTTATTTATACCGTGACTACAAACTTTAATACACTGTCAAAAAGAGAAGCTGCGAGAATAGCAAAATATATTATTCATACAGATAACGTTAAATACATAGCACTTAGCAACAAAGAAATGGAAAGCATATATCAGATTGTCATGTATTAAGATCGTACAAAGTGGCATTCCGGTCTTGGGTGTGAAAGTTCGAACAATACTCATAGAGATCTGAAAGAACATCCTTAGTAAATGCTAATGGCAGCTTTAATTACTGACATAATAAAAAAAATATGAATTATTTACCTGATTTACTGAGAAGTAAATTAATAAAGTCAGAAAGTTGAAAACTCAAGCCAATGTGAGCAGATAGGACCTAAATTCAGGCCCCACCTCTTGGTCTGCCTTTTCTGGATAAATCTGAACAGTGTGAACCAAAGAAAAATGATAATGAAGATAAAAAAAACTTGCATGACATTGACTCTAATCGTCTCTTTTTTTTATGCAAATCTGGCTCATTCCGTTAATGATTTTAGCAAACATCACGGCGTAGTGGTTACAAGACCGATGGCGGCGTTTGCGGTCGGATCAGTGGAAGAATTATACTTAAAGTCGAGTTTTCTCTTCAAAGAATCTAATTACCTGCGTTCTTAAGACTGAAATTAAAAAAATAGCTCTAAGTAATTAAGAACTACTGCATTTTTAAAGTCTATGACTCAGTGCCGGGCTTAAGTCGAATCGAAATGATCTGGCCCCGGTTGTTGGAAGATCGGATAACGCTATCCACTGGATAAATCTTTATCCGGTGGATAATGCTATACGTTTTGCTATCACTTATCCGCTGGATAGCGATTTATCTGTTGGATAGCGTTATCCACCCTTTATACAACTGGGCCCTGGAGGTTAATGGCAAAGTTCAATGTGCGCTTGTTTTGTAAAAAGGACTGTTATCATTTTCCAACCATAGCTAGTGTACTTGATATTATATACAGAATCCCCTGATCTGGTCAGAACTAATGTAAGTTGATTCTTATTCACATGTGGATCAAATATGAATGTTGTTACAAGAGGGTCTCAATGGCGTGACAGCTTTTACAGCTTATAGTTAAAATTTTTGCCATTTTACTGCCAACAGTTAGTCCGAAATGGCATTGAAGATAGGAAAAATTATTGACTTTTACGACTAAAGGTTAAAGTTTTTCCGGCAATTTTGTACCACTAACGGCGAAATTATTTTGCTGTTGTACGGCTAGTTACAACGGTTCACCCAATTGAGAATCTCTTATAACTTCACTCAGTAAGTACGCACACTGTAAGGACTGCTAAATTAAAAATTTGTTTAAAATGAAATCCTCCCCCTCCATTTGAACGCAAAGATATAATAAATATTTTACTAAGATCGCAGTCGTTTCTATATTTTGCGCTCGGATTTATAACCCTCGTGTCTGGGCCATAAATCCGAGCGCAAAAAATCGGTCTATGACTTACTAGACGAACCTCAAATCGGTTAGTCACCAGAATTATTTTATTCAAGTAAGCAGCCGCCGGTGCAATACTGAAGACCCAATCGATAGTAAAACATGTCCGTTCGGTTAAACCATGATTCTTGTGTCGTTTTTGTCTTTCAAAAGCTAAACAGCAGCACAGAAAGACTTTTCCAAGAAGATGCCATCATCAGGAATCTGATTGACGTTATCAACATCACTATATCCTTGAAGGTATCAAACTATGATTCTTTGATCACTTCTAGGGAACCTTAAAGAAAGCGTGGCAAAACCACGATCGATCTATTTCTGGTGCAAAAAGAAATCAAAGTGCTCTGTGAGCAAACTCGTGAATTGACACGTAGTTTAATGTTAGGTAATTTTGTGGTTGATTGTCATATCTAGAGTACGAGCAGTAGTTCAGTGTTCGCTAATGTAGCAAATAAACAAAGTAAAGTTGGGATAAGAAGGCATTACAATTGAAATGATCATGCTATTACATTTGACAAGGGTGGGTGATGTCGTGTTTTAAACGTATATCATTTTTGTTTCTGGTTCAAAAGAAAAGGTTGGAAGTAAATGTGGGTGGAAAGTGAAATTTACTGTCTATCATTGTAAATATTAGAAGATCAAGGCAATACTGTCTTAATGAAACATTAACGATTCCCTCTTTATTAAATGAGACAAACGGGAACGAGTTTTGAGTGATATAACTAAGCCAAGACTGCCACCGTCATTTTGGATCTCCGCCTGGGTAGATTTTAGTCACGTGCTAGGCAACGTATAATCAAGAACAAGATAGAATTTCATTTCAGGCCTATTTATCAATTTTGTGGTGTATAACTTTCGCATTTTAGTACGTAATATTTATTTTGAATCTTCAAATTGTCTTGAAACTTAAAAGAAAATTGTTCCTTAAGAATTCACTGAAAATCGGTAGCTAAAATTGTTTGTTTAGGTGTTATTTGATTTTCGTGTTAACTTGTAATTTCGTCAGTCGCCGGCATCTTTTGTTGCTTCACACAGGAAAAACACACGATACGAAACGTAATGATCGATTTTTTCCTCAGTCTCACGCCATAACAGAAAAAGCTTTTGCACATCTGTAAACTTCGAGCGCTTCGCAGTAAATGATATTTTCAATGAATCTTCGGATTGTTTTCAAGTTCAAGGATTGTAAATTACAATTTTGTGAAAAGCGAAGGTTGATCTGTTATTTCAGTGTGAATCCTTGCATGCCTGCCAGTCGCTGGCGCCGCTTGTTGAAACTAAAACGAACCAAAAAAAAACCCTTTTAAGATTATCATTGGCTTCTTTTTCACCTCACCACTATTCTTAGCAACAAAGGTCGCCATTTCGTTCGTTTATTGCTCACCAAAAACTATCAAATGCACTCAAAAGCCTTAAGTCGAAAAAAAGTTTACAGGAATCGACCAATCGAGCGAGCGAGTGCCATTCTCCACATTATATCTACAACTCGCTCTTGCGCATGCGCGCAATTTACGAGTTAAAAAAGAACCTTCAAGATCACATTTGCTCTTTTCCCTGTGGACACTATAAGGACACCCTTAAATGACAATGATTGCCTGTTCAAAGTGATCATCATGGGATGGCGAGACTCCCGGTGGTCAGATTAAGAGGGTTATAGTACCATAATATTACTATCAATTATATTTTTTTTTCTTGTAGAAGGTTATGGTGCAAATACTCAGTCAGCCAAATTAAAATGCAAAGCATGATGAGGCAATCCGTAACCGTAAATAAACTACCTCTCAGTAAATGAGTGCTCTGAATCCTAAAGGTTCCCTCAAGATGATATGGAACATAATTTTCTATCAGAAGTTATGAGGACTTTCCCATCTTTGTTTTCGATTTTTCATATTATTCTTATTGTGGTCGTCGTTGTCTCAACGAGGATCACCCTGTCAATAATGCCCTTTTGAAATGGCTTATTAAATGTGATAAAATGCATGTATACCATCAAAAAGTACTTTTAATGGAGATATATGTGTATTTTTCAGCTAGAAAATGTGAGTGAGCTCCAAGGCCCCGTCGGACAACGCGGTTTTAATAGGCAAGGACCTGTTGGACCAGCTGGACCACGAGGATTTAATGGAACAAAGGGTATTTAGGGGGTAATAGGTTCACAGGGTATAAACGGTTCACAAGGACCACTAGGGCCACAGGGACCCAACGGGGCAGGAATCTTCTCCCAGTGTGAACACAAGACCAAGAAATTGACTGGAAGGCAAGCCCCAATCACCAGCAACAGTTTACTGATCCCAACTGTTATCCTGGGTGAACCAAGTGTAAGTAAATTTAAAAAAAGGAGATTCAAAACTATCATTGATGACAAAGTGTTTAGGGCTGGTTGTCCAACTTCTTTGCCTAATCTTAACGCAGATGAATTCCTGAGTCCTTAAATATAACTGACGCAAAATGCCAACATTGAATCATACATGCTTACATGATTGGACTCTGCAAGTACGTTGAATGTAAACTTAGGTCGAGCTTCTTCATTTCAGTTTATTTCTCTCCTTAACAAAAAAAAAAATTCTTCATAAAGCAAAAAAAGAAAAGAAAAGAAAGGAATGGATGAAAAATATAAGAAATGTGATGAAAATAAACATGACCGGTTGAATATGTATTTCCCCTTTAATCAGTCTTACAATCCAACTTTACTTTTTATTCCAGGGTACGAAGATAGTTGGTGTCTCATGCACAACAGACTATGCTCAGCTTTATCTGCTCTCGACCGAAATAGACCCATCTAAGAATAATTAGTTGCTCTACTACTGCAACTGTTATGGTCATCATGGACGCCCTAGCTTCTATTCAGTGCGTCATGCATTACTGGGAATGTCCGTTGACCACATGAACCGAACCTTTCTGTAACCTGAGCTCATGCAGCGCCCAAACCATTAGCCCTGTTCAACTAATTATACCTTCCTCCCTGCGTATATGCAATAAGTTTCAAACAAAGGCAATTGTTTTGAAATTACTTTTTTTTTTCCTGTTCCATTGCTTTAAGCTAGTAAGTGCCACTTCCAATTCTGATTTAAATCACGGTGATTGCAATCTTATGCTACGTTTATTATGTCTTTTTTTCTCTATATTTTTATTAATCTTTTTTTTTTTTATGATTCAATATCACCTGACGCTTCATGGTTAAAGGTTATGGGAACATGCTCAGCCTCGGAGTCTGGGTCCTGAAACTTGCTGCATCTTGGGTCGTCTGGACCTGTTGGGTACTCACCAGTCCAGTACAGATACTGAATCCACACGTTCATTTTTGTGAACACTGAACGCTGATGTTTAACAGAGGAAACAGTTAGATAAATCGCAACCCTTAAATATTGTAGGCATCAGTTATCTTTCCGTTCATTTTATCCGTTTAACGTTTGGACTGCATGCACGATCACATTCGATTTTGACATAATTTGGTACACGGCTCTAATTTATGACCCTTGTGGCTATGACAGGTAGCCAGTACTCCAATCTCATTCCGGGAAAAATTAACAATTATTTGTTTGAAAATGGAGGGTAAAGGATAAGGCTGAAAAAAAGATTGTTTCCTATGTACATGGCATCTACGAAGTTTTACAATGCAATTGTTTGCTCCAATTTCCTTCCTAAGCATCAGACAAAATATTCTCTTGGCTTTAGTCACATCTCATTGCTTTTAAAAAACGGATCGGAAAAAATCCAATAAAAATAGGCAAAATGGATATGAAGGAAGAACCTTTTTTTACAGCTGAAAAGTACTTTAATTTAGACAAGTAAAACGCGAAATTTGACATTAAAATATTAGTTTTTCTCTGCAATGGTGAATTAACGCTTGTGGAAAATTGCAAGCCTGGAACACTTGGGGATTGTCTATACTTTCGGATACCCAAAAACTTCTCAGTCAAATCTAATAACTTAAGCTTACATCAAATTCCTTGCAGTTTTCGTGTGTTATGCGCGAGCCACTGGCTTTACAGGGAGTTTTGCTGTCAATCGGCATGGTCATTTCGTAGGTTCCAAATGGACTCCGGCATTCTTCTGCTCCAAGGAGTGTGTCATCACACGGGGAACCGCTGAGATAATGGCAGCACATCGGTTGAAAGCGGTTATCGTCCCTGCCCATACAGAAGAGAGAATCCTCTGAAAATTTGGGAAAAAAATATTTTACAAATAATTTGAAACCGGATGTCTACTATGCACAGACTTATCTAGGTTATAATAGAGGCGTTTTTTCAAAACGCTCCACGCTCCGTTTTCGTCACCGTTTACCAAAAGTATGCTTCGAAGAGCGAGAACGTATTGGTTTGGTCAGAGTCTAATCTCCGTTCTGTAGGATGTCACGCCTTGATGATAGCGTTGCGTGACGCCTGGAAGAAGGGCTTTCGTGAAATACAATGTGATGTTAGCCTTATCATTACTCACTGTTTCCTTTTGCTTTTTCTTTGTTGCATCCTTCGGTATTAGTGATTGCAAATCGGTCGAATTCTAATGTCCGCCATGATCCTAAAGGCTGCCGGAATTCCCTGACATTCCCGTCGCCATCTCTAAAGTAAGAGCCACTGAGATGTCTTAATTTAAGATAAACACTCGATGGGTAATCACCGCGTTGAGATTCGTCACCTTCTAGCTCAACGTACATCTGAAAAAGAGAAGACGAAAACAGAAAACAAAACAAAGCAAAAAATCATACAGATTAGTGTGAACATAACTTAAATCTTACAGACAGTTAGAAAACTTAGACTGAACGTTATCTTTCAAATTCTCCATTCGCACCAAGGCTTCAACATGTTTTAAAATTTGTTTTGTTAAATCACGGCTTTACACTGTTTTTCATTAAGAGTTCCTTAAACCGATGTTTGCCGACTTCAAATTAAGTGCACTGAAAATGCGTGTTTCTGACCAAATAAACTACATGGAAAATCTGGTTTTTCAGGTGTCTGTCTCTGATTTTCATTCAGTTATAAATACAGTTTAACACGGTTAAACTAACTATATTTTCCTGGTCTGAATGGAGTATAACAGAGTCGTTACGAGAATAACAACTTTGAAATACCATAAGAACAGTTTGCTCACAATTCGCCATTAAGCTTTTGAGAGTCACCCCTGAAAGGAGAGCATCATGCCCAAAATTTTGCTTATGTTTTTTCATTATGCTCCATTTAATAACTAAATTTAGGAGTGTTTGAGAGCCATGTGTGTTACTGAAGAGATTATAAACTGTATATAATTATTATTATGACATTATGGCCAGAGATATGTTAGCAAAATTTATTTGAGCCTAGTTATTACCTTCAAAAGGCGGACGTTATAACAGAGATCGCAGCTATCTGAAATTTTCAAAGAAAACCTCGTAGTGCCCTTTTGAAGTTCGTCGAACATCTACAATAAACGAAGAAGAACTATAAATAAACAGTTTTATAGCTCTCAAAGATGACATTTAATCCAGAGATTGCTTCAATAGAAATGTCTGAACTAGCATATAAATATCTCCCACAGCAACAATCGAAAAAAGATAGCTAGCCAAAAAGAGAGCTGGCAAAGTTTTCTCAGAAAGACAAAGTTAAAAATTAAAAAGTCGAATAAAGGAAATGAAATTTGTTTTTAACGAGGTTTTGACTGAATCCGAAGGGGCTAAACAACCAATAACCGAATGAACTACCGAACGGAGAATTAAAAAAAAAAAAAAAGGGAAAAAAAGGAAACAGTTAAAAAAGCATAAACAGCAACATTAAAAACTGCAAAAAACAACAAATATTTTACTGTAACAAAGATAAAAGAAATACTCCACATACCACGTTGTCTTTAGCACTGTCAAATGTCCATTTATGCGTGGTGACTGTGTGGCGAAATTTTGTGAAGCATTGCTGTCCCTTATTTTCGATATTATCGATTTCTTGAAGTGCTTTTGTAAGCTCTAAAACCCCTTTGAGATTTCCTGTTCCCTGCGCGGCTAACACCGCTCGTCGTTCGAATTCTGCTAATTTTTCCTGAACAACCCATAGAGAGCGAAACTCGAAACCTTTGTACAACTGGTACAATTGTTGGGCAAATCCTGTTTCTATCTGCTGATAGGAAGTAAGTAAACCATCCAGAAACATCTGCTGTGTGCTTTCAGCGATGGGAGAATCTGAAAAGAAAATATACTATTATTAGGCCTTTGCTTTTTGTAAAATACAAATGCACCATTTTGCTAATTAAACAGAATTATTAAAAACAGCGGTTGTAAGTTGAATGAATCTGGAAAACGAACCTGTCACGTTTAATATTCGTTTTCCTGCTTATTTAAGGAGAGAGGATCATCAACAGGGAAAGCGTGAAGCGACGTGGCCTTCAAGCTTAACTTGATGGGACATTTTGGCCAGAATGTATAGCCAAACATGTCCTTGTGCATGTGCACGACCATGCGTGCGATCATTGCGCAAATATCATTGTTATAAAAAGAGGTAGCATGGATGCGATGTATAATCACAAAGGTCCTTACCACCAGAGTTACCAAGGCTTTCGATTTCATTTGCTGTCTCTTCTAAGTTCGGAATGTCAAAGTTATGTCCACCGATTTCGTTATCCAAGTCCATGACCTTTGCTATGAGATCGATTCTTGCTGCACCAGCGATAAAAATCGTTCGATCTGTTCTTGAAACTTTGCCGAGTTTCGGGGTTTTGACCTCTCATCCAGAAGGCAAACAAGGTCCGCTGCAAGTCCCTCTTTGTTCATTTCCAGATTAGCCTTTTTATAAGAAGGTAAAAAATATATATATATATATCATGAGCTGGATATAACTTGGGAAACAGCAATAAAGCTAGGGTCGAAGAAAGAGGTGCACAGACAAACACACACACTGAGAGTCCGAGAGACAAACAAAAAACAAAACAGGCAAAAGGGTAAAAAGAAAGACAAAGCAAATAAAACTCAACGATTAAATCAGCACATAAGCAAACAAACAACCAAACAACAAGCTATTAAGAAACACAAACATTAGATGTTGGAGATGCAGCATATCCATGTTTACCTGCATTACTTCAGGTACAGCAGCCACATCCATTTTGTCAAAATCCAATTCACTTGAGTCTTTCAGGGCAGCATAGTCCTTTCCAAATTTCAACCATTTTTCTACTTTATCCAAATTACCCTGAAGTTTGCCAAGGTCACATTTGCCAGCAAAGTGCCCAATAACCCCGAGGGCTGATCCAAGGGCTGCGAAAGGATCTTTTCCCATTGCACCACTAAAGAATCCTGTTATTCCTTCAAGAATGACAAATAAGTCGTCGCTGTTAAACTTTGCTTTTTCGTACACGTCTGGAAGCATCGCTTTTGCTTCCAGCAGATTACTCTTCATGCTTGCCTCCAGCTCACCAATAGCCTAGTGCAACGAAGAGGAGACAAAAAAATTGCAATATTAGGGCAAGAACAATTAGAATAAGCTAATAAAAATCAAGTATTATTTTCGGTCGCTTATCGTTGTTTACGTTGTTTTTCAGAGAAAACGTCGCTCAAAAGCAATCACATGTACACGGCTTGGTTCCCCTGCGTATTCATTATTTCCCCAACCGGAAAAAGAGCTTATTTCAAATTCGCTCTTGTCAGTATGGTGAAAGCAGCCTTCACAATACTGCAACTTATAACATTTCATAAAGTTAAGATAAACTGGTATAATTTTATGACGAGAGAGAATGGAGTTAAATTGTTTATCTTTAAAACTCTTTACGATGACCAATTTACATTATTAACTCTTAATTACCCTGTTTTACTGTCCCACCGACACAGCGCCACAGTTTCTTTGGAAACTTAACCCCTTTATTTATTAATTTGTAAAAGACTGAAGTAAACCAAGGAAGTTCAAGTCGGATAGCAGGAGTTTATCCAGCACTGCGTAGCGTGAAGCAACTAGGGGTAATGCCACGCCCAATGGACTGGATGCTACGTCATTGCAGATTGCCCTTCATCAATACGTCCGGCTTCGCTAATACTTCACTGGTGCTATTTGGTGGAGAGAAGTACTTTTAAAATGAAATGTTTTCATCAAGATTGACCAGCTTTGTCTTGAACCCAGACCTCGCCGCCCGACCAGCGCGTTTTCCGTAAGGCCTTTGGTTTTCCAACAAAAGGCTAAAGGACTAAGCTCCACCCTATTTCAAAGCTATAATCCCACGTGTAGAGTCGAGGCATCTGGTCAGGGCAGAATATCTGTTCATTAGTTGTTTTCCTTTGAAATAAAAGTTTTAGAGAACGACAGGACGCCGTATGCAATGCCGACGTTGACAACATTCGCTTACGAAAGTATTTTGATTCAGAGTGTTTCAAGTGAAGATCGCAGGTACAGCATTATTCATCTTAGAAAAATGTAAGAGAGAAGACCAGTTAGAGATCTCAGTTTCACAGGTTGGTACCCTCTCACTAAGAGATCGGTACATATTCGACAAGGAGGTTTCGACACTTACCAACACATATGCTCCCTTTTCGCTCACTGCTACTCGTCTGGCCTCTTCTAGTCTGTTCTTTTGCTTTACAACTTGAAGTCTGGCAACCTGTGGTAGTGCCTTTACTATTGTCTTAACGTCATCATGCCGTTTAATCGATTCTTTGATATCATTGTAAGCGTTCTCAAACGTTTCCGCACGATCTTTGATTACTTCGACCTGTTTCTTGAAGGCCTCCCATTTGATAATAGGTGCAAACAGCTGGTTCTTTCCAAATCTGTCATATCCTACTTTGTTCATAAAAGCCAGTCTTCTCTTTGCCACTAAGAAATATTCCAAACAAATGATAAGCAAGGGAGTTAATAACTGCTTGCGTGCCGCTTCAAACTCGCAATGAGAGACTTACATATCATCTTCTACGCAGATTAATTCCTTAGATTTTCTGATAACTATTCACCTTTTTCAGGCTGTACCTCCAGTCATACTTTTTTGTTCTTATCACATTTTAAGGTCATCCGTTTTATATTACTGTGCAAACGTACGGCACCATGGAATATATTTGTGAAATATACGTATTTATCACCGGGCTGGGATAACGTCTTTCGAAAATTGAGTTATCAGCAAATATCTTTTCTGTAGTTTCTTTTAATGTAGTACATTAAACGAAAATATATTCCAAAATGCCGAACCTCTTCTCAATTCAGACGCTCCAGGTTTGCCATTTGACAATTTTACAACAAATTTGAACACAGCGTCGCTTTTTTTGACATCGTTGGCCCAGAGAAGGTCTTCACCATATCTTGTCATCATCTTTATTAACTGCAGAGGATACGTTTTCAATTGCTTTGTACCCAAACTAAATTTCTGAAGATAAGAACTTTCCACCTGACCATTGGAGCCTTTTGCTACGAGTTCTTGAAAATAAAATCGTAACAAAATTGAAAGGTGATTAATATGCATTTGAAGCATAAACTTTAGACAGAAGCTAGTGTTCTAGTATTGCCCTACAAATGACGATATTTGGAAGGAACCTTCCTTCCCTTTCCCTTCCCATTGCAGTGTTGTTGAACACAAGACCTGAAAACATTTCATTTCAGTTTTATTTCCCGAACAAACACCACAAGTTTAGATAGGAAGAAGGGGAACGCTTAAACTTGAAACAGCGCTTTACTCTTTTCTCACATGTTAAAATAATTGACAGAATTCTTTGAAAAAAGACCAACAAAGTGCTCTCTCCCTTCCTTTCTCGTTCTTGGCAAACACATTCCGTACGAGACTATATTCTGATATTCCAAGATTTTCATGCCGGAAAGGGGAGGGGAGCCATAACTTGGGAACCTTGTTCCATTTTAAGGAAGTGAAAGACCGTCTTAAATTTAATTAAAGAATAAATAAATAAACAAATAAAAACCTTGTCCGTTGCTTCCGCTTCTTCCAGTTACTCCGCGAGCGGCCTCGCCAGTTTGTCCGGATGATTCACACCAATAATGTCTACAGTAAATAGATGGGAATACGCATAACATAAACCTCTTCCTACAGTTTATTCCGCGGCCACCACGTCCTCCTAAACCACCTGAAAACAACAATTTCTGTCAGTTAATCAAACTATTCGTTGCTCTTTTGATACCTCTGCAAGGTGATCCGCCTATCCATCAATTGGTCATCAATCTACTTTCAATCCAGCCTCATCAGATTCCTTTGCAGGCATAAAGGATCCTCTAAACTTTGCCCCTCTCCCAACATGCACTTGAGAGGCACGGATTCCAGTCCAGTCTAAGCCTGAATTTCTCACCCTTCTTTTCTGACTGATTGCAGCTAATTTTTGAGGATCATACCTTCTCTTGACTGTATTTCGCTTGTTAAAACACGATTATTGAAAAAGCTAAGTATAGCGTCATAGAAAAACGAAGGCAATGTCTATTAGTCGCGTCACTCGTTTTATTTGGAGTTATCGACAAAGAGTGACACCAAGTAGCATACGTCGTGCGACAATTAGAATAACAACTTGTCGACGCTAGGATTATAAATTATTATGTAACTGCCTTTGTTCGTGGTTTTCGTTTTTGCTTAATTTAGTTTTCGCGTCGTCGTAGCGTTTTTAACTTTTCTTAATAAACTCATATTGTGAGCCAAGCTTCTTCCTGATCCGATGAAGTATTGATAGCAGATCTAGAATGTGTCACTGCCTTACAAAGAATCGGGATATAGGTTTATTCGTGGTGTTTCGTCCGACCAATGATATTTATTCTATCATAGTGATAGGAAAAAAAAAGAAAAAAAAAAAGGTGGCAGATAATTGTTTCCTTGTGCAAAATTTTATTAATGAAGAATTTCTGAGTCCTCACCAGCTCCTCCTAATCCGTTTATTGCCGGCTGCGCTCCAGTCCCACGACAAGATGTTAATTCGATTTTTCCTCTCACTTTCAAAACATGAAGAGTTTGATGGCCTGCATCACCACCATTTCCTGTTGTTAAGTTTAATAAATAAACAGGTGAGGGACATAAGTAAATGCAGTGCAATTAAATGGTGATTACCGCTGTTTATAACACAGTCAGTTCGTGTACAAGTAATCAAAGTCAACAGCACGAGTGCCTCAGGTTTCCATTGTACGCGGGGTACAGTAAGAACGTGCGTGTGTATGGCAGGGGAATTACCATATTAGACATATTTCACTGCTGCATGGAAAATGCAATGAAAGAATTAGTTCACATATCAGCTGCGTATTAATCTAGATATGAAGCACTTGATAAGATTGCATTGGAGAGTACCTAAGAGGCTGGAATCAATTGCTCGAAGAGCAGCCAACTGTTACACATCTTTCGTACTCTCCAAACCTCCGGTGTGTTCACTACATCTCATCAAACGCACGCCGAACCAATTTTTATGTGGATAATTTGGTTTTATCATATAAACTAGGTTATACAAGGATTTCCAGCCTTGAGAAAAGCCGTAACAACACACGTGAAAAAATATCGTGTTTTTTTCTTGAGTATTTGACATGCCCAATCAGCTGCCAACACGTCGCTCGCCTTTCGCACCACGCATTCAGGTTGATTAATGAAGAATCCGTATCGCTTACAGACAATGACGTTCAAACTTTTCTATAAGGGGAAGAAAACCAAAATACGGAAATAAAAATCAAAAGTTACGTTTTCAGTGGCCTTGGTGATGGCATTTCTCGCGGCTGAGAAGGAAAGTCGACAACTGGAAGATTTTCCACACGCCGATTTGGGCCGTTTACTTAAAGGTTTATTCTGTCGGTAGGGACCAAGTTAGTAAATGAGAATTTTGTGTCTTGAAAATTACACCCATTGTTTGTTTTTGAAGTGTTTCAACACATTTTCTCATTTTGAGCCTTAGCGCCAACGCAATTAACGATTTTTCTTCGGGGATTGTCGATCCTTTTATTTTCATTCATTAATATAAAGTTGAATTTTCTTGTCAGTAAAAGGCTATTGTGTTTATATCCTTGTAGATATGGAATTTCTCTTCTCGTGTTTGAATACTCATAGAGAAACTTTATCTCGACGCGCGCCATGTATTATTCTCTTTGTATCAACTGAATTGAAAATGGAAATTGGCCACCGTAAAGAATTTCTAAAGCTAACGTTTCAAGAATTAGCTGTTCATAATTCCCTCTGAAAAAGGACGAACGTTCGAAACGTCAGCTTTAGAAATTCTTTGCGGTGACCAATTTCCATTATCAACTCAGTTGATAAAACCAAATTATCTTGTTAATCCCCAAACTGACGCAGCACCACAATTTCTTAAGAAACTTACTCCCAACCGCGCGTAGTTGCGGCGTCGGGAAAGGAACTAACCCTAACTGTCCAAAAATTGTCAATAACAATTGACAATTTTTGGACAAATAGGTTAATCTTTGGAAACTCAAGAGAAAAAATTAATTTACTCTTTTATGGTGGGAATTTTAAATTAAATTATGAAAGTTTCAGTTTTACCTGATTTCCCACCGTCTCCACCATTAGCTCCATTTCCGCCTGATTTACCTGGTCTCCCCGGAATGTGACTAGTGCAGCCAGTCCCTGTTTTACCTGCTTCGCAGTCAGAGTTTGTCCTGTCCGGTTGCTGTTTGAATAGTAAAGTTAGAAAAAGTACCGATTGAAAATCGGAAAACAAAAACTCCACTGTTAGAGTAAATATCCGTTAAATCATTAATAGCAATTCTCAAAGTTAACAATTTGTTTCATTTTTTTCATGATGAAAGCTTCGTAGCCTGACGAATTATCATAAGTAGGGGACCTGTCGTTATTCATCGCCTGGGTGGGGGAGGGGGGAGGGGGGAGGGGGCTGGACGAGTTGGTTTTGACTCGATAACATTTACCTGATCCCCCACAAGCTCTTCTATTCTTATCCCCCCCTTCCGAAATCCTCTGCCCTCTCTTACCCCCTCAGTCTCCTCCAGGCGATAAATAATGACTTTCCCTTAGTTTTTCTATATCATGCATATCTATAAATAATATACCTTATGCATGCTGTCGGCTGCCTTTCTTCCATTCGCGCCATTTTGCCCCGGGTTTCCATTTCCGCCACTTGTTATAATATTTACATAGCCAGCAATCATTTTCGCGTAGACTGTGACTATCAAAAACAAATTTAAAAAAAGAAATATTGTAAAAAAATCGCGTTGCATAACCCAAAATTGCGACAATTTGTGACCCCATTCTAGTGACTCTGTTGAAATAGTAACCCCATTACACTCAACCCTGTCGTGAAAGTGCGATCCCATCTAGCAGTACATCCCTATAAGCCTATTTCTAGAGAGTAAACCTCGGGATTTGGTACCTCTCGACCAGCACACTAATGACATTTGGTCCTGACCCACAAGCCACATACAAAAAAGGGCAGAAGATCATGGCCTTGAATTTCCGGCAGCCCTTAACTCACCTGTTGGACCATGAACTCCATGCTTCCCATCAGCTCCATCGGAACCAGGAGACAGAATGTTAAAATTTTGCACTAGTTTGGGAGCTCTGAGGTCCAATTGACTGTCTTTCGAAAAGACCATCTTTCGGCTGAATATTGTCAATCTTTTAATACCACGCAGATCCACGTAACCCTGTAGGAAACAAGCAGAGTAATTCTTTACATATAAATCGAAACCGCCCTGAGGCACGTCAATGTAGTTTAATTTGTAAAAATACTGTTTCTTATTTTTGTTTGAGCTCTATTGGACATTCTGGACGGAAACGCTTTTTCGATTCAGTGTCAGAAACCAAAACTAATAAAAAGCGATCTCAACGGTCAATTAAATGGCCTCGATTCCTACAATATTTTTCTTCATTCAACTGTAATTCGTAGAGGTCTCGGAAACATAGGGGTTCAGTTTTACTGATTGAAACGGTTTCCACTTTTTCGTTTCGTAAAACATATTAATTTATGTTCGTTTTCTATGTTGAGTATGTTTCTGAATCCACTTTACTTGAAAGTATGGTGGGTTTCTGATGTCAAATACTGCAATCAGTTGCAATATAATCTGCGTTGAAGAAGTTTTATTTGTGGGGTGTCCAGTTTTTATATGACACCCTTACATCGAGCTGGGCAGTAATTTTAATTTAGTGGTTATCGTTAAGAAGATTACAAGTATGCACAAAAAAACTTTGTGTTTTCTCCGGTTGTCTCTTTACTAACGGGTCATGCGCAACAATCAACATTTGTTCTTGAGATCTTCTAGGTTTTTATCGCCACTGAATTTTGGACGGATACGAATTGAAAAAAACTGGGAAAAAATCGTCTGAATTTAGTACGAATCGAATGAGTACGAAAGGTTCTTGGGAACAAACGAATGGGTATCACTGAGAAAACAAATTTCCCTTATCCCTTCCCTTAAAGTTAACTGTAAAAGTACCTACCTTAACATATACAGTATCAGTTAGAATTTCAAGCTCAATTCTATTGGCTCGCTCCTGGGTCTGTCCAAAGGTTACTTCTCTTTTTGTACGAAGATGCTCTTGAACGTAATCCATGTGGACATTCCGACCAAGTACTTGATAACGGTCTGTGATTTGTTTCAAGGTATTAAAAAAATGTGTAAATAGATCAAGGTACTGTCTAAGATTGTTGATGATAACCATGTACCATGGAAAAATTCCTCGTTATTTATCTTATCATTAATAAGGATTATTAATCACCTTAGGGAGGAGGGGCGCGGAGTAATTTGGGGGGATCGCGTGGTTTTAAGGGGGTAGGAAGGGGGGATCATTCGTCGCCAACATAATGAAGGGGGATTACAAAAAATCGACTGCCAACGAGAGAGGATCATAACGATATTATAGAGCCTTGGGGAGGGGGAAATCAGGTAAATTTGATGATCACACAACCACCTGCTTCCAACCCCCCTCTCCTTCCTATCTCTCTTCCCCCCCCCCCCCCCTTAAATAATGACCGTTGACCGTTCTCTTACCTGAGAGAATACAGCCGTAAAACTCGGCCCTCATGGAAATATGTTCATTCCATGTTTTTGGTTTTATTTGGACATATCGAGCTATGATTGGTTGCAACAAGACATGGGTAACCACGGTGTTCTGATCTGCATTACCAGTAAAAACCTGGAAAATAAAAGGAACAATTCATGCGACTTAACAAGGAATTCAGATTACGTCCGCAAAGACAATCGCTGGCAAAGAAAAAAAAAACCTTAGCGAATTTCAACAAAGATCGATGCATGCACCGTTGGTGATATTTTACGGAGATTCCAGCGCCATAGAACCTCAAATTTCAGCTCTCAAAACCATTCACAGCTGTTTTTAGGGAGGAGAGTGAGACTGGCTGACTTACTGATGAACGACTAGAAGCGCGGGGAAGGCCGCTAATTAGAATTGCTAAACAATTCGAATGAAAACGTCAGCTATATTTACATATGGCTGAGAATCAATGATAAGCCAGATGTGTTACACATGCAGACACAAATTTAAAATAGAGATAAGCAGACACGAAATGGCGATATGTCTTGTGAAATGTGACCCTCATTATTAAAACTAAATAAAAATTACATAAACATTCCAAAGCTCCTTAGAGCCCTCGCTACGTAAGCTGCAACATGAAGGACACCACTGCACCTTATCCACTTCATTCTCTTGATAGGCCTGAAAAACGTTACTGCCATCCGCGCTGTAAGCGAAAGTATAACTTTTCACCCATTGGTTACCGTAGTCATTACGTCCCTGAGTCGCAAGCTTTGTTATTTTCACATTTCGTCCGAAATCGATTTGAAGCCACTGATTGAGATCATTGCTTCCCGCTGACCAAGCGCTTTTTTTACCTCGGGCGGCTTGGTGGTTTAGTCGGGCGTTCTGTTCACCGGTTGCCTTACCCCAGGAGGATGAAGCGGTAATCTGCTGATCAGTAATGAGACCGCTCTCTAGCCCAAGTGCTTCCTCGCCCGAACACGCTAATGAGAGAGTTCAAAATAAGTAGTTAGGGCAACGTATCGAGTTAATTTTGTAAGTAGACCGGGTTTTTGCTTAGAGAAATCAACTGTTGATATTCTCTTGTTTTTGCTAAATTTTCATTCTTATTGGTCTAGTAGACATGAGGAACCAGTCATTATTTATTGTCTGGGGTGGAAGATTTTTAGTTGTGTCACGATAAAATTTTTAACTGATCCCCCCTCAAAGCTCTGTAATATTCTTATGATCCCACCTCATTGGCAATTAATTGGAAGTCAAGTTTTTTGTCACCCCCCTCCCCTTATACTCCATTGACGACAACTGACCTCCTACTGAAATAACATGATCCCCGAAAATCCGTCCCCCCCCCCCTGCAAAGTGATAAATGATCACTAGTCTCCTTGTCCAGGAGACATATCCCACTCTCTCACTGAACAAACCCTGGAATATTACGTAAAATTAAAGCTAATCTTGTCTCGGTCTGTCTCTTCCTTGCTTCAGGAACTGCTCGTTTTCACCTTTTTTTCTCATAGACTCAATACGATAATAATATGTATATATGACAACAACTATATATATATTTGATAAATTCATTACCAGCTTCAAGTTTAACGACTGCCGGCGTCTCAAACC
The DNA here is from genome assembly GCF_036669915.1 of Pocillopora verrucosa. Lineage (NCBI taxonomy): Eukaryota > Metazoa > Cnidaria > Anthozoa > Scleractinia > Pocilloporidae > Pocillopora > Pocillopora verrucosa. Next base: position 20,862,961 of record NC_089318.1, on the reverse strand, counting down.
AATTCATTGGAGAGTATTTTACTGTCCCGTCAAAAGATTGATCCCCATACGTCAATTTCGCACATCCTTCATCTATAACATATAAACACAACTGTTTTTAAGAAACAATGCACTTGAAACTGTAATAAAATATCTTTAAACCGACTCTGGACTATAACACTCTAATCCACGAATCTTAATTTAGATGCTACACAGTTCATACAGAAAGTCGCTCTTTAGCTCGACTACCGAAACACACCTTGACTTGAAAACTTCGTGGTCTCTTGTACACAATAAATGTTAGAAACGCCGTTCAGTCCTTTTCTTACAAAATATTTAATTTTAATCTCTTCTATCAGCAAGCATTCTAGCAACAATAAATTTTACATCCTTTCTGTAAGTTCTAAGTCCGACATTTTTTTTCGTGTTGGATTCAATGCGTGTTTAAAGTTCATTATTTTAGTCTTTTCACCCTGTAATTAGCCAACGTTTATACTTATTGTTTCGTTAGCGCCTTTTTCGTCATTTAATTGTCACCCTGTCGCCGCATTTTTAGCAGTATGCCCGTTTTCTCGTTTTCGCGCTAGGCGTATTTCAGTAACGTACCGCTTTTTTCGGTCGTCCTTTCCATTTTCTTTTTTTTTGGCCTAGCAGTTTTGCAATAGCAGTATCAATCTTGGTCTTTTCTGTGGCCGTAACAATGTAAGTTTTTTATGGTCCTCTTTCCGTCCTGTTGTTTGCCATTTCTTTCTATCGTATATTGTGTGACTTTTGTGATTGTTTTTATTTGAATTTACTTCTACGTGTTACACACTAAAATCAAAATTCATCGAAATCTATACGCATGGCGAAACCGATTGGTTTAGGAACCATCATAACGATTGCTATGATAACTTATGACGTATTATTTAAGATATTGGAATGTTTCTCCAGCGACTTCTTTAGGCAGGTAGAGGAGATAAAGAGACTAAAAGAATAACTAATTAGGAATGATATTGGCTGCACTAAGAAAATTAAAACATTGCTAAGTTTTTTTTTCTTTCTTTTCTTACTTGGTGAGCCACTTTCCTTTTTTTTCCCATTTTACTCTTTTTTCTGTGTACATAAACACTATAGATGAACGTGTTCAGATTGAAAAATGTGGGAAATTTAAGAGAAATAAGGACTCGAATTCAAAAGATAAAGCTAAGCAAACTTAAGCAATGACTTCTCAAAAAAAGAAAAATCAACTTCTTGGGATGATTCCTAGCCTAAAACGTTGATGCTTCAGATACCTTACCACTGATTTAAAAGAGACCACCAACACCTAGAATTTGAATGACGAATGAACACTTTTTTTCATTCATAGAAACGAAGCTAGAAACTGACCTTGTCCACTTGTCAAATGCAAGATTGCGAGAAAAAGAAACCCCAACAGCTTCTTGGAAGGATTCATGAAAATTCGTTTACTCCTTGGTTCCGATTCTTTACTTTACACAGTCTAATCGGTTTCTTTTCGAAATGCCACCAACTGCGCGCGACTACAATAATGAACTGAGGCAGGTGATGCTACTGACAACTGCTATAAGAATCAGTTGAGTCATCGTAGTTACCTCAATAAAGTGAAATTCTTACCTGTCGTGTTTCTGGCAGGTTTTGTACGGGTGACAAAAGCATATCCAAATTTTATAACACTTTAGTTACATTCCAAAAACCCAAATTTCTTTCATTAAAATTATTTTGACCTAAGTGATACAATGTGATATAGAAACAACACCATCATATGTTTGTAAAGACATATTTTTTGTGATGCCACCCAGCAGATGAAAGTCCGCAATACTTGTACATTAAGGGGCATAGCCTTGATTTTCCTGACAAGTTCATTGAAATGGTTAAATATTATGACAGAACTAAGAAACGTAACTCTGTTTTGTCATAATTGATACAAAATCGCTAGCAGATCGATCGGTGTTATCCAGAAACCTTGTTAGATTTATTTCCTAGAAGGGCTGTTAGGTCATTTGCAAACAACTCCACCTTAATCTGTTACTTATCTATTCTGTTCTGCTACGTTTTGAAGTCCTTAACATCGAAATATCTTAGTTTAACTTCACAAAAACGAAAGCGGAATCAAGTTATTTGCAACGAAGCTCCTTGTTCCCTCCAAACCATTTTAAGATCGGAAGGAGACCAGACAGCTAGTTCGGATCGAAGCCAGTGGCGCCTGGTCAGTTTTCAGTTTGATTGAAATGATAACTGACTAATTTGTGAATGGCAGCCTGATTCAATGTAATTAAATCGCAGAGCCCTCTAAACCTAAATTATTCCTATAAAATGAGTTAGAACCAATATTTATTTCAGTTTTGTTTCCTTCGATACATTCTGACACTCAGCTTCATAAATATTTACTTGTTTTAAATGAATTTGTATATGCAAGTGTCATTAAGAGTGATTGTAAGTAAAAATCTAAGAAATCGTGGCCACGGTCAAAAAATCGATTTCGCTCATACTTTGTCAGTTTGAAGGCCTAGGTAAGTAACTGAAGGATATGAGGTTAGTTTTTTGAAATATTCCATATAACGGCAGAAAACCACGAAAAACGGTCACCCTACCGGAAGCTCGGATTTCACCTGGCGGAAACTCGAAATTTTACACTTTTCAGCTAAATCTTTCTTAAGTATAATTGAATACATTGATTCTTCCTTAGTCAAACCATGGGAATTATTTTTATCTCTGCTTATTTGTGAGCGAATCGAGACCCGATTAAGAAGACACACTTTTCTCATTTACGGGAAGGTGTAAAATAATCCAAACTCAGCGACGAAAAAAGCTGACCGGTAGTTCTTCAAATCTTCTGATATTATAATCAAAGACAGTTCAGTCATTGATTTTTAGGTCTACGGTTTTAAATCTTTAGGATCTAGTAGCACTTTTGCATGAACGCCGATCAAAATTCGATAAAATTCCAATTGAGCGCCTTTGAAATCTACAACTCCACATAACAATGCACTATTGAATAAATTAACTCCTCGGCCAAAGTTTGTACATAAAACATGAGGGTTTTACTTTCTTAGCGGTTTGAACCCTTTAAAAATATATATTGATGTTAAATATTGTCTACACAGGTAAAACAAACTATGAAACACCAAAATTGCCACGAGCTGAAATTAAATCTCACAGACTCGCTCCCTAATCTGTGTCACGCACGAGCGACTTCGTTACAATTAGTACAGTAACAAACAGATATTTACATCTGTTAATTTACAATAAGTCTTATTTTAAAATATCTTACTCAACGATGTGCCAGGTTCCCAGTTAACTTGCTGAAGTAAAAATAAAAGAAAATATCATAATAGCAATTCAAACTGAAACGATAAGAATTGATTTTATTAAGAATGAGAAGCGTTATGCCGTCGATAGCCAATCAGAAGTACCTGTTCTCACGAAAATTGCATCGTTCTTTAAATAAATAAATCGAATTATCTTTATCTGTGAAACATTGCATCTAAAACCAGAGTTTATTGTCGGGGAACTTCATAGAACAGCGATGTCTTGCTCGTTCTTGAATATTGTTGGTGGGATTTGCGGCGCAGACGAACGCACAAGTTCTTCAACTTCCGTCACGCCTCTCACGCGGTGTAACAGGGATATCAAAAATCACAAAAAGTCGTTGAAATTTTCCGGAATTGAAACGGAGGTAGAATTAATTTTGGCGAGATGTGGAAGTTTCAAAAGCCGGCGAATTTATCGGATATGGCTATCTGTCCGGTTCATCGTGCCAAGTTAGGTTTAGGTTGGCGAAGGACGGGTAATCTTTGCACCATCCCGGAAGTTGTTTCTGGTCACTGCAAGGAGCTTATAAGATAAGATAAGATAAGAGACCAAAGCAGCTGACTGGTCTGTTGAGGAGACAAAAGAGCTCTACGCCTAAGCTTCTCGTTTTGAAAGACTGAAAGGAGCTTCCAACAAAGTACGCACAGCAATTTGGAATGAGATTTTCGAGGAATTCAAGGACAGCTGTGATGAAAATGAGCGTACTTTCCCAAAAGTGAAGAAAAGACAGCAAAATTTGAAATACGAATTCAAGCAGCATAAGCTCAAAGCACGCAAAACTGGTGAAGAGGGCCTGAATGACATCAAGGAGAACTCTCCTTATTACAGTATCTTTTATCAAACTATGGGCAACCGAGACAGCGTAGACACCGCCCAGATGGAAATTGAAAGTTCTTCATTCATACTAAGTACCTTCATACCTTCAACAAGTGCTGGTGTGAAACGCGGCCGCAGTGATGTGCGTGGTGAGGAATCACGGAAGAAGAAACGTGGAAAAGTGACGAAGCTAATGCCACAGATGACTGAAATGTATTCAAAGAAATGTGGGAGAAAAGTCTTCATTAAGAAAATAAACGTTTTGAAAAGTCAATGAAAATGTTCCAAGAAAATCAGCGTCTCTGTTGTCCGGATTTAAAGATTTAATGAAGGATTTGATGAAGGAATAGAGCTAGCAAATATCTGTTCATTTACAGTTCACTTTCTTTCCCTGAGAATTTGGCATTTGATTTTTACCGCCGTTTATTAATTTCATGCTAAAAAAACAGGCAACGATTGTCCATTTGATATTATGATTGTTCATTCGTTTATGTTTGATGCTTGATAAACTCAATTTGTAATAGGTCATTAAAGCTTACACATTTCCTGTTTATTACACTTTTTGCCCATTTTTAAAAGTCGTTAATTACAAAAGTTGTAAAACACACGGTCCGCTGTGACCTGGCCATAATAAAGAAACCCAAAAAAATGAACGAATTCAACAGCAAACAAATCAACCAATTTTTGTTTTCGTTTCCCTTCGAACAAAGACAAGCAATTTCAACCTTTGTACGGGATAACTTACTGATATCTAATTCGAATTAAATAATTACAAGTTATCCCACACAAAGTTCTTTAGTGCTTTCCTTAATTCTGTGCCGCCCTCGCGCAATGGTCCTTCATTATCGTTGTCAGAATCACTGTCATCTGAATCGCTATCGCTGCAATCGTACAAGTCGCTGTGATGGACACAAATGTTATGTGAAACACATGCAGTAAGAACAGTTTACTGAGTGTTCTGGTGTGCTGCTCAACTTCCTCTAATAGTAACCGCCAGCGTCTCTTGAGCGTGCCAAATACCCTTTCAACAACAGATCTTGCAGCACTAAGCTTTTCGTTAAATCCACGTTCATCTGGTGTAAGATGCCCTCTACTAGGATAAGGTTTAACAAGCCATTTCAACAGTGGATACGCGCTGTCTCCTATAATAACAGGGTGAATTTCTGTTCCACTGACAACTTTCTTTGATGATGTTAAAGTTGTTCGTTTCTCCTAAATGAAAAAGGCCACTTAATCTTAACACCCTGGCATCGTGTGTGCTTCCAAGATACCCGAAGCTAACACGAATAAATTTTTTGAAAATTTTTGTATTGAAATAGTCCTCGTGGTTATCTGGAGGAGCATTTATTTCGATGTAACGACCTTCTATAGCGCCAACAATTTGCGGAATCCCGTATTACTCTTCAAACTCATCCAAAAGTTCCTCTAACTCTTATCTTGTTATTGGAATCTTATTAATTATATACTGGTCTTTTAGTTGTAGAAGAGAACGTTCGAATTCGGCATAGATAGTTCTAGCGGTGGACATCCCAGGTCCAAATTGCAGTCCGTAGCTTTTGAAGCTGTCCCCCGATGCTAGCCTCCACAGCGCTACTCCAACTCTTACTTCGACGCTTACAGGTGAACGCTTCTCGTATGCATTCTTCTATAAGCCCTACGATGATTTCTTTGCCGAAAACTGCATTGTCGCACCGTTCTACAGTAATACACAAGATGCCACTTGTTGCTTTATGTTGCTGCCAAGTACTCGTTAACAACGAAGTATTAATGCATTTCTTGTAATGTTAAAACTCTTTGGGCTAAAGTAACATCAAAATAAATAGGAAACTATAAAAAACCTTTTTCCTTTGCAAAGGCCTCATGATTTTGCTGGCGAGCAATCGTATTTGTGATATGCATGGCCGATTTTACCGCGAAAAATGATTGACGGCTTGACCGCTTCAAGTGACATACTTTGTCATCAGGTGTGAATGTCTGATTAAAATTAACTATGGTCGATTTTGTATATGTTTTCGATGGCTGGAGGAAATGATCTTGAGGAGTCATTTGTGCTTGGCCAAGGACGAATTCAGATACCATCATTAGCATGTTTATTTGATTTTGTTATCTGGAATGAATGATTTACGGAGGTAAGTTTATATGATGCGATCTACTAACGTCGAATATAAGTCAAGTCGAAGGAACAGTTTTGGTCTCGGTCCGCATTTTTGCCAACAAATAAACTCATACCGCTTAAAAAGATAATAATACGGACCACGTGCAAAGCTGGCAATTGTTTCTCGAATGTTGCGCGTGTTAAATATTCAATAGTGACATCTCATTTAATCTACATACATGTCTACTTTTATTACATTGGTAAAATCTGTACAGACATCACACCAACCAACTCGCGCGCAAAGTGAGAAGACTATCTGAAGGCTTCAAATTACGTTACGATCGACTTTCATTAAGAAGTGGGCCAGGAACGTTCCACAATAGTGGAAATAATCGTGAAAGCTGATCGCGGAAAAGTGATTGCGTGACGCTTTGTAAGTTGTAAGATGACATGTTACCACATACCAGACGTAAACACTCTATAGATTGTCAGTCTGCACTTTGTACCCACTCTGCGGTCTGTCGTCTACATTTTTTACCTAGTCGGCATTTTGTACTAACAGGTATCCGTGGCACAAATACAGTTTACTTTTGGTTACAGTTATTCGCACAACACACACAATCTACCACAAAACACCTGTGTGTGAGTTAATTCGACATTTTCGTTCTTTTCCACGTTAATACTCCTCTTTCCTTTTGTAAGAATGTCGATATCACTTACAATGTTTCAAGTAATCCACACCCCCCAAAAAAACTCTTGCATGCAGAGCATTCTTATGCTCATTTGCGTAACGATAAAGGTAATTTAAAAGGCTTCCCAACAAACTTTGAAACATTATTTTTACAACTACCTGTCACAGACTGACACCAGTCAATTAGAGAGCGCATAAGAAAAAAAAATGCAAGTACACTTTTGAAAAAAAACAACGGAACTAGTTTGGCAAGGACTGTCACGACAATGTTTTCTTCAAAAAGAGTCAATGATCTTACACAAGGGGATTTAATGTGGCTTTTTCTCATTGAATTTTTTCAGTTTCTGTTCTGCAATTTACGGTACAAATGTCTAAATTGAACGGACTTGGAAAGACTCCCCGAAAGCGTATTTCAGGTATGTACAGCTTAAAAATTAATAAGCTAAGAATCCTAAAAATAAACATTGTTTTCCTCCATGTCGCACCAATCACTGAATTCTTAAATAAAAGAAAAAAATGTATAAATACCTTTTCTCAACCCACGGCTTTTCGGTCTAAGGGGAAAAAGCCATTCTGACTTTAACTTATTCCCTGTGAAAATAATTACCCGATTTCACGGCAGAAACAATGAATAGGAACTACAGCTCACTTGTTCTTCTTATTCAGCTTCAGCAATGTAACTAAAACTCTAGGCGTCACAAAGGTTGGAGGGTCGTTGAACATTAATCAAGGGACGTAGGATCCAATGGGAGTTATTCCACTTCTGTTTGATAATGTCAAACTAAAATACAAACAAAAGGCGAATTTAAGTGATATAAGAGGTATAGTAAAAATGGTATCTGGTCAATTCGCCACCACAATAAACTCCCCACCACAAAACTCGCCATCACTTGAGAGTCAAATCGCTAGCTTAAACCTTAAGAGTAGCCTGTCATCCGAAACTTACATCAAATGAAGTCTAAATTGTAGTAGTATATTGCAAAATGGGAAAGGGACTAAGAAGTTAAGTATGGCTTCTCAATTATGGAACGTTAACCGTTAAATGAAATATATTGTTGATATCACAAAGATTATGATCAGTTTGTGTAAAGCGAAACCAGAGTGATTATTGCCGAGTGATATTAGCCAAGTGATTTCCGCCGATTTTTATGAAGTCGTATGAATCTTACGTCGAATAAAAGCTAAGAAGTGATGATAAATTGCGACAAAAAGTGCGTAAGAATAGCCAATTCGATTGCCGAAAACATAAAAATGCGCTTAACAAAGGAAATACAATGGCGGAAGGAAGCAATAATTAGAACTCCCTCGCTATCAACGCTTTGCAATGATGATCTGTAAAATATAAAAATGTGGGACTATAGGAGTTTACAATCAGAATTACAAAGAACACCATCCGCGATCTATCACGGCACAGATTGCAATACCTTCGTAAATGCTCCTCGATACATCCTTGGCAAAAATGGTGGCCACAACGAGTAATTCTCGGATCTTTCATCGGCCACCGACATATTCCACTTTGCAAACTTCCGTTTACTGGCTCTACGAATTCATCGTCATAACCAGAAGGTAAGCAAGGCTCTGGAGTAACTTCCGCCATTATCATCAGCTGAAATAAGGAGTGTTTGGAAGGAGAAACTTCATATAGATAATGGAGATAGTACGCGCACTATCTTTGGTCAACTGGTGAGTTGAACTGAGATGCACATGCAAAACCGTTGTGACGTCATTCTTTCGAAATACCCGCAAAGTGGTTTCAAGAACAAATAAAATGTATTAGAAATGGAGAAAATTTTACCAAATTTTGATTGCATGTTGAGATACCTTTTCCCCCCTGAGTCCAAGGGAAAATTTTCAAGGAAATTTGTGCATTTAGTTACTACGATAAAGTCCCCTTCGAGACAATCTGCATCATGTTTATAGCAAAATTTTCACGAAAACGTACGTCAAGCTCTGTGCCATATTCTCTATTTGTCTAAAAGCAATATCACAGCCGATCGGTTGCCTTCTTTTGGCTTTCAAATTTTTTATTAGGTGAATTTTGATTGGTCTATGCGTTGTACGATCTGCAATGTGACTGGCTAGTTGGAAATGCCATCTTCCTGAGCATGTATTAAGAAAATCTACATAAATCAAGAGGTAAATTAACTTATGACATTTTATTGGAGAGAAATATTTCATAAAAGTGTTCAGCGTTTGCACAACTTTCTCGAACTCTCCTAACTCCCCTTCGTGTTTAAAAGAAACCCCTTTTTTACAAGCAAAACTATTTGAATGTAATTGATATTTTATTTTACAAATATATCCAGCAGCTGAAACTTACCAGCAGCTTCATTACCGTGAGAGAAAAAAGGAAAAAAAAAAAAACTAAGACATACTCTGACACATGCTAACAATAATTTTAAGCAAAACCTCCGAGAATGTACCGAGGAGCATTTACGAAGATATTTGAACGCAAAAAATCAACTTCTGTGCTGTGATAGATCACGGATGGTGTTCTCAGTAACTGTTATTGTAAACTCCTATAGTTCCACATTTGCGGTAACAAACTCTTGCACGTTCTACAGTAATCTAAAATCTTTTTAGATCACCATCGCAAAGTGTTTATTGCTTTCTTCCGTCAAAATTGGCTATTGTTACACACTTTTGTCGCAGTTTACTGCTACTGTTTAGCCTTTATTCGACCTAAGTTTCATACGATTTCATAAACATCAGCGAAAAGCACTTGGCTAATATCACTAGGCAAAAATCACTTGGCTAATATTACTCGGCGGAAATCACTCTGGTTTCGCTTTACGCAAACTGATCAAAATCTTCGTGATATCAACATATTATTTCATTTAACGGTTAACATTCCATAATGTACTACAATATACTACTACAATTTAGATTTCATTCGTTATGTCTCATATCACAGGCCTCTTTTAACGCTTAGGCTGGCGATTTGACTCACAAGTGGTGGTGAGTTTTTTGTGGACGATAATTCACCTTTTATTTTTCCATCAGACGTGGTTTTATTTGAAAATCTACGCGCTTAACGCCCTGAAAATACCTGATAAGATACATCACTGTACGCACGCAGAGCTAGTTTGATTATTCCGTGCCGGAACGCTTCCTGTTTAATTCTTCGCATCTACTTTAGCGGTAGCGCAATATCAACTCGCAAAAAAATGCATAGAAACGCTTCACGACTTTGGAAAGTTTAACAACAAAATCGCCGAAGCCGAAGTTCGCACTCGGGTAGTGGGTTGTTTACTCCATGTCTGAACTTTCGCGGTCTGTTTACATCAAAAGTCACGTGACACTACACGTCTAAAGCCTGAGAGGTGAATTGACCGTATGCCATTTTTAATAATCTGCCCCCGCCTTTTGATGATACAAATTCTTTCTTCAGTTATCGTTTAGTTCTGCGTCAGTTCAGGTTTCGTTTGCTTTTATTTAAGTTGAGTTCAGGTTTATTGTTGTGTTTTTCTATAAGTTTACAGATTATACACGTTTCTTATACTTGTCAAGATACTGATATCTACGGAGCGGTCATCATTTTTCACCTTGGGAGGAGGGGGAGGGGGGGGAGTGGGGTGATATGAGGTCAGAGGATTTGGTGGTTTCCAGATAAATTTATGTGATTCCACCGAGAGGCTAACCCTCTTTAGTTTTCTTCTAATTCCCCCCTCATTATCAATCCGGCTTTTTAGCCCAGCTCGCTCCCCTATTTTACTCTGTTCACGTAGACTCACTTTTGTTTCTACCCTCGCTCTTATCTCACAGATAGACAATTTGGACTCAGCAACAGTTCAGCTATCATCGATCCTGGCCACAACACAGAGTAACCTAGATAGCCTGAATGATACACAGATCAACAGTATACTGGAGGTACCGGTTAAGGTTAAAGTTTATCGCCGTTTTTACAGAAGTAGTTTTACAAGCAACCTTGAACCATTTATACGAATGTAAATTAACTGAAAACGCCGAATAATTGACTGCCACGGTCGTTGACTAGAAGTATTAAAGAAGATTTTTTTGGTTCTGATTTCGTCTTCTCTTGGACATACATTCTCCATCGCTGGTTGTGGAAAGGGTTAGTTAAAAAGTTTTAGAACATTCCACCCCCTCCCTCCCCCAATCTTTGAGCCGATCTTTTTTTTTTTGAACAACAATTTTCGGGATTTTTCATTCAAAGGAATTTTAAGATAATAGCATTTGAGGTTACATAATACAATTCGTAATGGTACTTTCAATATTTTCGAAAGAAGAAATGCTGATATTTGGATTATTTTTGAAATTTCAATTCGCAAGTCTGTAACGAAGAAGTAAACGACTGCAGTACTGAGCGATTATTTACAAATTCTCCCAATAGATTTATGGGACCTATCAGTGTTGATAAAAACTGCTATGATTAAAATTACTTAGAAAATGTTCTCTTTAGTTTCAGGGTCACCTGTCGTCCATGGAAGCACGTTTGAACTCTACCGATGAAGATCTAAAATCTTCCACTGGCAACTTACAAAACAAAATTGAAGAGCTTAATACAAGTTTTGCAGGCCAGGTATGCAACTTAGAAAGACATGTACAGAGCAAAAATATAAAAAAGTCGCTTAAGTTATGTTTACTGATAAACTTGATAAGTATATAGGACCTCAATAGTGTGGACTTAAAATAGTGCTATGTACCAAGCAAAGATAATTTGTTTGTTGTATCTTACTTTAGATAATCAGGGCCCAGGTTCCTTGAATTCGCTGATGTTTTTAGGCAGAGATTTCATGACCTTCACATAATCGGAACAAACAGATAAATATGAGAACAACTACAACAACAAAACACAGTCTTCGGTGTCAAACGGTTTGTGTGCTGTTTATTGTGAAGAGAGCGTCCAAATACAGGAAGATAGCATGAAGCTTAACAGTACATAAGTGAAAAAAAGAGACTTTAAAATTCTTTTTTGTCTTTTTATGCTATAAAAAAGCATAAGCATTGTGTGTTATATACCTTTTAGTACCCCAGACATCTAGTAAAGTTGCAGAATTTCTTACAGGTACAGGATTTTTCAATATTAATCATGCTTGAATTCATTATTTTCGTTGGGTCAACAGCCTTAGCCAACCATTACTGCAGTCAATTGGCAGTCTAACGAAACAAAGGAAAGCTTTAATAATTTCAAGATGAACACTGAAAATTCTCTTATACTGGTAAGCTTGCAGATGAGCCCTTTTACTTTTGTAATGTGTGAACGCATTAGGTTCAAGTTTGAGATGATGGCGGATAGTGATTTTGAAAATTTTATTATGAAAATGACAATAAGAATTATGACAAGGAAAACATAGAGGGGATCAGGAAAAGCACTTGTTATAGAAATGGTGACAGCTGCTAATATGGTGGCAAAGATATCGATTTTCAGTTATCAATGAAGACAAGACAGCGAAGATAACATGAGCTGACTAACGAAAAAAAAAAGGGTTCTTAAGTTTTCACGAGTTTCTCATACTTCCTTGTTAACTTCATTTCAAGCAAACGGAAGAAAAGCTGTGATGAAGGATTCAACAACACATTTTATGATCTGAACAACTCCTCTTTTCCTTATGTGATATTTTTATAAAGAACCAATTTTTACTTTTAGAATGCCAAGGCCATTCCTAAAGTTGATCCTATGTAAAAAAAAAAGCATTCAGAGGCTTCAGATGATAGCAAAGCTTCGCTTAGAAACCTATAGCGCGGCCGTATGAGCATTGAAAACTAAATAATTTAAATAATGAATCATATTAAACTGTTCAACTGAACAAACAGACGTCAACAATCCTAGCTTTAAAATATTCCACAACAGAATGGTGGCAAAAAAAAACTTGAATTGGTGTAAAAATGTAAATCACACTTTAGCTCTGATCATGCTCAATTGTGTTTTTACCGCAGGTGAATAACGGGCTCAATAACTTGGAGAAAACGGTGAACTCAACGAAGGACGAATTAGCTTCAAGGATTGCAAGTGCAGACCTTTGGGTGAGAGAAAGCGTTATCCTTTGCAATTTTTAAATATAAAGAAATCACGATTTTTCATGAGCCGACCTTGAGTCATTTACCCAACCATGGTGGAAATGATTAATTCTTGTGAAAACGGTTTTTGAGTGGGTGTCGAAAGAAATCCAACATTCCTTGAGTTTGATGTAACCTTTAGCTTGCGTCGGGTACTTGAACGTACAATAATGAGACAACTAAAACGAAGCACGACTTGGTCAGTTCTTCATGCTAGAGACTAACCCTAAGGAGAGGGTAAATATCGTTAAGATTTTAGTCCTAGTTCATGAATCGTACATACAGAAATCAACCATCGTAGGCTGTATTTGTTGATTCGGAACATATACGACAACTGAATCAAAGTCCAGTCGACCAAACTCGTATGATACCGGGCAGTACTTTAAACGCCTCAAAATCCCACACCGTAGCATTGCAATTTGGAAGGTTGCATACTTATTGCACTTGTAATCTGAATCGTTATGTTAAACAGCTCAACAGCACCACCGAAAGACTTGATCAAGAAGACGTCAGCATAAAATCCCTTATTAACGACATCAACGCAACTTTGTCTTTGAAGGTATTAGAAGTTACCGAAATAATTTTTTTTTTATATCAGAGTCTTTTTCTCTCTCTCTCTTTTTTTTTTTTTAATTTATTTTTTATTTTTTTATTTCCCTATTTATTATTTTTTTTTTTTGGCGTTTTTCCTTTTTGTTTTTTTTTTTCTTTTCTGGCTTGTGTGTTTGTTTTAGCTTGTTTGTTAAATTATGGAGTTAAATTCTTATGTTTCTCTTCCAGGTAGAGAATGTGAGTAAGCTACAGGGCCCCGTTGGACCACGCGGTTTTAACGGCTCTCAAGGACCGGTTGGACCAGCCGGACCTCAGGGATTCAATGGAACACAGGGTCCCCAGGGGGTGATAGGTCCACAGGGTTCTAACGAATCACAAGGGTCACCGGGATCAGATGGACTCCAAGGAGCCGCGGGACCCTCAGGACCCCCTGGAGAAGGAGACTTTTCACAATGTGAGTTCATGACTAGCACGGACACAGGATCCCAGACTGCTTTCCAAGGCAACACTCTTCCAGCTGCAACTAAAGTCATCCTAACTGAACCAACTGTAAGTAAAATGAAATACGAGACCTTATAAACTCGACAATGTGAAAAAAAATAGATAAAAAATCTCATCACGCATATCTCAAAAGCGTGATGATGAATTTAATTCGATGATAAAATCCAATATTACTGTAAAAAGAAATACAAAACAAAAGATAGATGCAAAATTTCAATTGTGTTGTTAGCAAAAGCTGAATTATATCAAACAATAATGCTTTTTGAACAAGAAAACGTCACATTCATAGATAAAGGCTCGCCTATCCGAGCAGTTCTGTTCCACGCAGCCATTCCTCAAATGAAAATGAAGAGAAAAGTGCTTTACGAAGTACGCTCAACAGCATACCAGCATGACATCATTTAGATATGATTTTGTTTTATCTCCCTTTTTCAACCATTATACAGGATAAAAGAATAGTTGGTGTCACATGCTCAACAGACTTCGCCCAACTGTATATCTTGGAAGCTGAGATTGCTCCATCTACAAACAACCAAGTGTACCGCTGTGAGTGCTATGGAAATCAAGGAAGTGTTGGGACAATCAAAAGTATTCAATGCTTTATGCATTATTGGTTATGTCCCTTAACAACATAAAAGTGACACGCCATCTATTACCTTATGTGACGAAGAAAATGCATTGTACTTCAGGATGGGGTCGGGCGATACTTACTAAATAAGCAAAAAAAATGCAAAATGTCAGTAGTTAATGAAACTGATGTTCTTTTTCATTTATCGAAATTAAAGATGCAGTTGCGTTTTCACCTGGTGTTCTTCTCTCTTAGAAAGAGAAATGTTTTGTAAATATCATATAGTGAGAGTATTCAAACGAATTTACTTTCCCAGACTTGATTGTAGCTGTGAATTTTTTTAAAATCACTCTTGTTACAACATACCCAATTAGTCTCGCCACTCAGTCCGACAACCATCATAAATTGTGCTCTATATTTCTGTTGTATGAAAACTTATGAAAACGTTGAGTACAAAATGATCTTTCATATAGCTCAAGACTTGATTTGCAGTCATTAATAAACGCCTGTAAATGGTGATCCGGTCTCTCCATAATGATAAATTAAAAAGTGGCGGAGACGAAAAAATGGCAGAGAGGCGAATAATTTTCCTTAAAACATCAAAACCATACCCTCATTCCCAAAGTCTAAACATCGATTCTTCGCACTGTCCTACAAACTTTGTAATTATCTTACTATGTAATTATAGAAACTTGGCGAACAATCTAACAATATCCACGACATTCAATTGTTGAATATTCTTCTTTTTGTTTATAGCATTTCAATAAAATATTTAAAAGGCTGTTTTCGAATTTTATTTTTTGGTCACTCCTGGGAGTAACATGGATGGGGTCGAAGGCTTTATTGGTCATGATGATGAGAACCACTCAGATCAGTATGAGTATTAGAGGTTTTGCACCTATTGTTTTTTAAGTTGAACCGATCCAGCAGTTGCTTGACTAAATATAATTCACATCGCAGTTTCTAGCTTTTACTTCTGTACTCGTCTGGCAGCTAAATAAAGAAATGAACTAGTATAATTGGGTATTAAGGCTTTTAGACTTTTCACTTTCCGTTAAATAGCTTCGAAATATTTTTGTGCGAGACGAAAAAATTTCCAGCGCTGGAATTCAGCTGTGTGTACCGGTCATCAATAGTCAGGAAAGCCAAATGTTCCAATGATTTCAACAGAGTAAAGACCGTACAAAAGCCGCTCTTTTGGTTAATTAAAGTTTGTAAGGCCTGTCGGAAAACAGCTACCTATTTCGACATTGGCTTACGATGAACTTTTTGCTGTCACGTTTTAAATCTTAAGCTTCCTTTCCTCATCTCTGCGTTTGACCTTAATGTGTTTGATAAGCAATTGCCGCCGTAAAAAAATTTTATGAGTGCATTAAGTTAACAAGTTAATCCACAAAATCTTATAAAAACGAGCCAAATCAATACTTTTGACGTACATTTATGGAGGCACACAGGTATTAGTGAGCTTAACTGGGATCAACACGAAATGGCATGCAAAGCATCACAAAGCAATTTTTTCCTATTAATGAGATTACACAAACAAGTAAAGTACACATGGGGTCATAGACAGCGTAACGTTTAAGATTAATGAAACGTTGTTTCGGGTGCATCTATCGACCTAAAATGCATGTTCAGCAAAAAAAGGAATAGTTCTTAAGGAAAACCACATCAGCCGACATTGTGACTGAAACTTGAAACAAAAACAGGTTTGCAATGGATGTTCATGAAGGACCGATGTTTGTTAACCCAACTTTCGACGATTGGATTTACGAAAACAGCATTCCACCATCTCCTTCGAATTTTTCGCGTCCATTGCCGTACCGCGCGGAAGTCACTGCTCCTACTGGAACGAGGAATTCTCGCCAGGCACAATATGAGAGTAAAGCACAAGGCAAGAGGAAACCTCCTGTGCGATCAAACCGGTCACAGTTGACCCTCTTGACTCTTGTGTGCTTGGTGTCTTTCGTAATATTTGTGATGATCCTTATGATATTCGTTGGAGGAGTATTGAAGGGTTGTAGCTGTCCTGTAAACGAAGGTTAGCACATTATTTTCTTGCCTAAAAGCCGTATGAGCTGCATGTCTCATTCCTGTGATTGTCGAAATTTCAGGTTTAAGTGTTTTCTGTATTTGAAGCATTCTTCATCTGGTTTGGAGTTAAGCTAAATAGCATTATAGAATTTTTTTTTAATCAAAAAAATGTATTTGCGTATAGTAATTAGAGACGGGCTACTAAAACATATGGTCTTGCTTGAACGTTCATTTGTACAGTCATTTTTTATTTTAATAATGATAGCTTGCATTTAAATTCATAAACCAGTCAGTTTTCGTGATCTGTCTTAAAGTCTTGCCAATGCATGCGTAGAAATTTTTGCCCGTAACTCTTCATACAGAAAATCGGTAAGATTCAGAGAACGTTCATTTAGACTTCAGTGGGGATGAATTCCTCATAAACAATTTCGAAAGCAGACATACACGGTAGCAGTCACATTATGCATTTTAAACTTCAGGGTCCAATTGTTCAAAGAGAGGATAACGCTATCCGATGGATAAATCGCTATCCAGTGGATAAGTGTTCACAAAACGTACGATGCTGTCTACAAGAAAGAGATTAATTCAGTGGATAGCGTTATCAACCCTTCAAAATACCGGGGCCAGTGCTTGAGTTTAGTCTATGCACAAGCAGAAACGATTTGCATCTTGTACCAAAAATTTGTGACCAATTTTTTTTAAGGTTTTATCTCTCTAGTCAAATGATGTAGTTTAAACTTTGATCCTACTACTCTAAGGTAGCGAGTGTCTATGCTCTAATTTAGGTAACTTAACTAAAATAGATGAAGGTATCTAGAAATAATTAAATGATTCGTGCAAATTATATCATCTTCTCACTTATTTATACCGTGACTACAAACTTTAATACACTGTCAAAAAGAGAAGCTGCGAGAATAGCAAAATATATTATTCATACAGATAACGTTAAATACATAGCACTTAGCAACAAAGAAATGGAAAGCATATATCAGATTGTCATGTATTAAGATCGTACAAAGTGGCATTCCGGTCTTGGGTGTGAAAGTTCGAACAATACTCATAGAGATCTGAAAGAACATTCTTAGTAAATGCTAATGGCAGCTTTAATTACTGACATAATCAAAAATGTGAATTATTAACCTGATTTACTGAGAAGTAAATTAATAAAGTCAGAAAGTTGAAAACTCAAGCCAATGTGAGCTGATAGGACCTAAATTCAGGCACCACCTCTTGGTCTGCCTTTACTGGATAAATCTGAACCAAGGAAAAATAATAATGAAGATAAAAAAACTTGCATGACATTGACTCCAATCGTCTCTTTTTTTTAATGCAAATCTGGCTCACTCCGTTAATGATTTTAGCAAACATCACGGCGTAGTGGTTACAAGACCGATGGCGGCGTTTCCTTTGCGGTCGGATCAGTTGAAGAATGATACTTAAAGTCGAGTTTTCTCTTCAAAGAATCTAATTACCTGCGTTCTTAAGACTGAAATTAAAAAAAAATAGCTCTAAGTAATTAAGAACTGCTGCATTTTTAAAGCCTATGACTCGGTGCCGGACTTCAGTCGAATCGAAATGATCTGGCCCCGGTTGTTCGAAGATCGGATAACTCTATCCACTGGATAAATCTCTATCCGGTGGATAGTGCTATACGTTTTACTATACTTATCTGTTGGATAGCGTTATCCACCCTTTATACAACTGGGCCCTGGAAATTAATGGCAAAGTTCGATGTGCGCTTGTTTTGTAAAAAGGACTGTTATCATATTCCAACCATAGCTAGTGTACCTGATATTATATACAGAATCCCCTGATCTGGTCAGAACTAATGTAAGTTGATTCTTGTTCACATGTGGATCAAAGATGAATGTTGTTACAAGAGGGTCTCAATGGCGTGACAGCTTTTACAGCTTATAGTTAAAGTTTTTGCCATTTTACTGCCAACAGTTAGTCCGAAATGGCCTTGAAGATAGGAAAAGTTATTGACCGTCAACATTTTTTTAAGACTAACAGTTAAAGTTTTTCCGGCAATTTTTACGACCAACGGCGAAGTTATTTTGCTGTTGTACGGCTAATTGCAACGGCTCACCCGAGTGAGAATCTCTTATAACTTCACTCAGTAAGTACGTACACTGTAAGGACTGCTAAATTAAAAATCTTTTTTAAAATGAAATCTTCCCCCTCCATTTGAACCCAAAGATATAATAAATATTTTACTAAGATCGCAGTCCTTTCTACATTTTCCGCTCGGATTTATAACCCTAGCGCCTGGGCCATAAATCCGAGCGCAAAAAATCGGTCTATGACCTACCAGACGAACCTCAAAATCGGTTAGTCACAAATGTTTATTCACGCTTCTCCAGACGATTCTTCTGGAACTCGCAGTTCGGCTTCTGCCTCACTTACTGAAATATTAGACAGAATCAAGGGGTTGGAGGAGAATGTCACAAGTCTTCAGATACGTTTGGTGAGTAAATGTGAAATGAGGAGGTAACTTTTGAGTGCATGGATTCCTCAGTCCGTAATCGAAAAAATACGTACGCGGAGTAAAGTGAATAGTAAGAAAGATATTGAAATATAAAATCTTGCGCTGCGAGTTTTCGATCGCATTGTCACGCAACTCTCTGCACCAGATATATATTCAAGTAAGCAGTCGCCGAAATTCATTCCAGGAGACAAATTTCTTTTCTTCTTTTTAGGAAAAGGCATATATACAGGTTCCGTACCCAAGATTGTTCTACCTCAGTATCAATATACTGAGAGATAGATTATACCATTTTTTCATTTCATTAAAAAGTGGAAAAGAGGAGCCACAGTCATTCATTGTACCAGAATACACATAAGTAACTCAAACTCGTGCCTTTGAGCGCTTCATAGTTAGCGCTGAAATCGGTCGTTTTCAAGATTAATTTTCCAAAATAGTATTTTTTTTTCCATCTACAGGAAGAGAAAAACCAAGAGCTGATGGAAATTCGTCTATTACTGCCAAAACTTGAAGAAAACGTTGTAAGTATGTAGCTCAAGGTACCCTCGCCTTTTATATCATATATGTTTTAGTCGTTCTTTATCACATTGTTGTGTTTATTTACCTTTCTCAACCAGGATACTGACGACCCTTGCAAACGCGTTGCAGACAGATGAACTCAGACTTTGATTTCTTAGTTGCTACATGGTTCCACGATGTATTAAGATCCTTAAAGGATGGAAACGCGAGCAAAACCGTCAAAGAGCATATAATGCCGTAATTGAGAGTTTCCCAATTAAACAGCTACTTTTTAAGTTTGTAAATTGCTTACTCTAAGCACTTTAATTGTTAAATGAATACCAAGGGGTCTAAAATTTAACGAGGCAATAAATCAAACCTGTCGATGTCAGGACCAAAATGGCAGTATCTTTTACTTCAGTGCATGGCCCTTGTGGCCCAGCGAACATACGTGCTTCACAATGTTCTGTCACATGATTTCATGAACAGTGCTATTCAGTTTTCCAAAGCAGGTTGAGTGAGCTTGAGTAATTTTTATAAAGAGATCGCAATGATCCTCTACTTCCCTCTATTTCAGACGAAAGGGGCACTACAAGACTTCGGTGTGGAGCTTAATTCAACAAGAAGTAACCTGCAAGATGCAGACGTCAAGTTGCAGAAATCTTTAGCTGCCGCTAATTCATCTCTTGTGGAAAAGGTCAGAAGACGGATTTACATTTCAGATTGAATGCTTCCTCCTTTCTTCATCTGCAAGGTCTCACTTATGAATATAAGTACATGATAACATTCTCATAATATCCTGTTATTCTTTAGATCGACGATCTGGCCTTTACGACGACCCAGTTGTCATCAATCCTGGAGACGTCATTAAACAACGTTGGAAAGCTTAACAAGACGCTTGCAAACACAAGGAGTGAGGTAGGTTTCCTATGAGGCAATCATCGATTCACATGTTAATTTGTTCTGCCAAAGGCTCTTCTTGGGGAAATTTCACCGGGGAGTTTGTCATGTATGTTTCAAAATCCAATACATTTGTTGTTAACTTTTAGGTATGCGCAATTCTCAGGCTTGCGTCATCATGTATTAAACGGTAAAAATTACTGATGATTTGTCAATATTTTTCTACTTTCTAGTTCAAAGAGAACGAGTCATCACTGAAATCAAGTTTGAACTCCTCAATTGTCAACTTACACCAGAGTGTGGAAGAAATCAGCACGAATAATTCCAAACAGGTACTTTAAGGAAATACAAGACACTTTTTCAAACATGTTTCGACAGTTCTTCTGTATCTTCAGTTCTGATTTTTGCAAAATACAAAGTTGAATTTAAAGTGTATGAAAAAATGCTCATTGGACAAAACAAATAATAGGAACAGAACAATGTATGCAATTACAAGGAAAGTTCTAAATAAACATGATAAAGTTGATGAATGTGGATAGCTTCTCTGAAAGTTGGAAAGTTCTGAAGCGTGATCTAGGATGATAAAACACTCGTCAGAACATGGTTTTAAAAATTGTCGTTTATTTCTTAAATTCGTTACATATCTGCTGCTATCCAGGCTGAGGTAAATCGTGCACCAGCGAAAATATTTCCTGAATTATAATTCCAATTATTTTGCCGATGACTCTCATCAGGTTGATCGCCTTACCTCATGGATAACAACATTATATGCTTTAGCTAATCAAACCAAAGATAGGTTCAACGATTTCAAGAATGATACTGAAAGTTCCCTTTTATCGGTAAGAGTGTGAATTTGTTTTTGTATTACTCCTTTCCTCTGGTTAAAGGTTAGTATTGTGAGGACCATAAAATTTTCGTCACTAATGATGATAACGACAAGCAGAAGAGAAATTCTACTGCTGATGGCTATGAGGAGGATGAAGAGCCGGCTGTGACTGTACTAATAATATTACTAGTGCTACTGATGACACCTCGTTCCCTGTGTCACTCTTCTTCCCAACCCGTTTAGCGAATGGGCAGTGCAGAGGTTGAGCTGGTCACAAGGTGTTCCAGAGATGACCTTGTTTTCAGAGCCGAAAATTATAGATCTTCATCAGGAAACATAGAAGTTCTCTCTAATCTGGAGTGTTAATCTAAGACGAATAAGAACTTTTAACCAAACTGTCTTATTGCTACTCTTAACTACCTCTTAACCTTAGAATTGTGCTTTAGGTGAATACTGGACTCAAACGCTTGGAGGAAAATTTAAATGTGTTAGAAAACAAGTTAGCTATTGCGATGTCTGAAACGAATGTAAAGGTGAGTACACCCTTCAGTTTTACTTTGTTTAGGAGATCTTTAGGAGATCTTTATCTTTAGGAGATCTTATCTATTTTTAATCTCTAGTAAGAGGCATTTTGAAATCACTCGTCATTAAAAATAACCATCATTTATGCAAAGATGATTTGGTAACTGAGTTTCTCGGAAGCTCAGATAAAAAGACAACTTTCGCTGAATGCAGAGGAAATTTATTCCAATTCGCGTATTCCTACCAGAATAACGGCGCAATACTGAAAACCCAATCTATAATAAAACATGTCCGTTTGGTTAAGCTATGATTTTTGTGTAATTATTGTCTTTTAAAAGCTAAACAGCAGCACAGGAAGACTTTTTCAAGAAGATGCCATCATCAGGAATCTGATTGAGGCCATCAACATCACTTTATCTTTGAAGGTATCATATGGATCTACAGTTCTTTAATCACTTACAGGGAACCTTAACGAAACCGTAACAAAACCACGATCGATCTACTTCTGGTGCAAAAAGAAAAAAAACCTTTAAGATCATCTTTGCTCTTGTCCTTGTGGACACTATAGGACACCCTTTAATGACAATGATTAAGAGGCGATCTCTGTAAGAGCGGTCCAGGGCATTTCGCATCGAAAAAAAGTTTTCCCTAAAACTTTGCCCAATAAACTATTTTTGGTAACAAGTAAATAAAACCACATTAGTTTCTGGAAATACCTCAAAATAAAATTTTTAGAGCTCTCAAAAGTCAAAGCTGCAAAAGGCCCTTTTTTGACCTCTTGCGACATCGAAAATTTCAAAAGTTGAATAGCCCGGTCCTCGTATCACACCGCATACAACAAAAAATATTTTATATTCTTAAAGTGTGATATATAAGGTGTATAAAATGCATTTCAATTTTGATATTCGTTTATTCAGAGGCTCGTCATAATTTATTTAGAAACACTCGTTGGACAGCTTTCTGAAATTGGTTAAAAGTACTCTTTCTTTCTCGATTGATATTGCTCAAGTCCAGACTAGACCATTAAAAACTCCGCTTGATTTCTGCTAATAAGATATTTGGCTGCAGAAAAATATAAAAACATCTTGCACTTATTGATTTTCTTCGCCGAGGTGACTTCGAACTTTTAGCGATATTGCAAGCGTGACAGCCGATTATGCAAATTAGTTCATTGAGCAAACTCCGACCGTTTTATGTGAGTAGCTCAATAAATCTTAGATTTTAACCATTTTAAGTAAAAAATATAGTAGGACAGAGCTTTAAAACCACACCGATTAATACTTTAAGCATTTTAAAAGGCCAAAATTTGACAAATTTTATTATCTCGTGACGAAAGACGTCAACAACAACGTATCGAATATCATAATTTGATTAGCGCTCGCAAACTCTTTTTTAAAAATTTGGCTTCTGTTATTTCATATTTGAGTTCTGATGGCTTACGCTATTCAAACCTGTATGAACGTTTCAAAATTAAACTACAGGATTCTATTTAGTGTAACCGGCGATAACAGCACACACTAAATTCACCGTGACCAGTGACTCTGTCAGGTAATTCCATCGTGTAATTGTCCTGAATACTTAACGCGTCTAAATAAAGCAGCGATTTCTCGGATTTCTAGCTGAAAGGGAAAAAAATTATATTTGGTCGTCACATCTGTCTGCATAACAGTCTCTGTTCATAAGTTTGAAGAGTTCTTGTAAAAAAGATATCCCATTCGCATAACGGGTGGACGTCATAACTAGATTGCATAACAACTGCACTCCGAAATCATTTCCTCCATTTTTGCAAGAGGTGCTGCATTTGTATCTTGCATTTTGAATGCGAGCTCAAAATGTTCGCATATGTCTCTTAGCATCTTGACTTTGAGACTAGACAACCTTGCTTCTCTTGCCAACGAGCACACATCATAGATATCAAACATGACTGGATGTTTCAATCCTTCTCATCTATTACTGTGTTCCTTGCCTCTCTCAAACACCCTTCGTCTACATCAGACGCGGATGCTTCTATCAAGTGGTCGTCTGCGTCGGTGGCATCATCCGATTCTTGTTGTATTTTAGATCGCTGTTTAAGGCACAATTTTGAGAAGAAACCCTGAATCTGTATGTTGGATAACCACTCTGTTCTATCGAACATTCTCTCTCCATCTATTGTGCAAGCATTTCGCATATCCTTTGCTACTTTCTCTGGGTTTAGTTTCTGACAGTGTCTCGTCCCATATTAAATTTCTGTTTCAAGTACTGCCTGACGTTTTGCGAAAGCCGTTC
The DNA here is from genome assembly GCF_036669915.1 of Pocillopora verrucosa. NCBI lineage: Eukaryota > Metazoa > Cnidaria > Anthozoa > Scleractinia > Pocilloporidae > Pocillopora > Pocillopora verrucosa. Next base: position 20,838,896 of record NC_089318.1, on the reverse strand, counting down.
ACTTGCACCTCTCTTATGAAGAGCCCATCCGATGGGAAGCTTTGATGTACTTGTCAAGGGTTCTGTGGCCACTGCAACCAGTTCAGTCGAACTTTCACCCTCTAATGACAATGACTGAAAGTAATGAACCCACTACCTCTTTACTTTGTCATAAAGACTTTAAGTCATGCTCGCAGGCACAGGACTTACCTGATGAACTAGCTACTTCATATGGAAGTCAAGGTCGGCCTGCGTCTTAAAATCTTCATCGCAACCAGGTTCAGGGCATTGATAGGAACTACCGTCGTTGCCATCATTACTTTCTCCTGCTGATGCAGTTCGTCGAGCAGTAGTGGGGAAAAATGGAATCTCCTTCACCAGATCCGTCATTTTTTCTGTGGAAAAATTGTAATTTTAATTTTTCTCCAAATGCGCAGGCCCTCTTGTGTAAGTTGCTGAAAGTGGCAATCTTGATGTCCCAGCTCTCGAAGAGATGATACTAGCTTACTGTTGCGATAGCAACCTGCTTCATCCGATCTTATTCCTGAATTTCGTAACTTTATGGTGGCAAAGAGATTTTCTAGGACTGACAGCACTGAAAACCGGTCTTTTTTACAGCTGTTAAGAAGGTCTACGTATCAGGTTACTTCCAGGCTTTCCTCCTATCTTACAACAACGCTACTCACATGCCGATTGATTTCCCTCTTGGGAAACCATTCTGCTTGCTTTTCCCGGAACTTCATCGTCCAGTTAACTATTATAAATGCTTCATCTCCCTCCAAAGTATCGACAATTTGCCGCTCGTACTGATCCTGGTTTCTGCTCTCAGGATATACCCTTATATATATTTTTTGCTTCATACAGATAGTCTTCCGCTTGAAACCTACCCAATTGCATTGTGTACTCAGAAATAGCGCCTTTTACTTCTTCAAGAACACTCTTCAGCATCTCACAATCCTCACACTTCACGTTGTGACTGTGACTGCATACTTTCTGAACTTCAGTGTCACCAGCATGGCTCAGTGCAAAAAAAAACGGTCGGAGTTTGCTCAATGAACTAATTTGCATAATCGGCTGTCACGCTTGCAATATCGCTAAAAGTTCGAAGTCACCTCGGCGAAGAAAATCAATAGGTGCAAGATGTTTTTATATTTTTCTGCAGCCAAACATCTTATTAGCAGAAATCAAGCGGAGTTTTTAATGGTCTAGTCTGGACTAATGAGCAATATCAATCGAGAAAGAAAGAGTACTTTTAACCAATTTCAGAAAGCTGTCCCACGAGTGTTTTTAAATAAATTATGACGAGCCTTTGAATAAACGAATATCAAAATTGAAATGCATTTTATACACCTTATATATCACACACTTTAAGAATACAAAATATTTTTTGTTGTATGCGGTGTGATACGAGGACCGGGCTATTCAACTTTTGAAATTTTCGATGTCGCAAGAGGTCAAAAAAGGGCCTTTTGCAGCTTTGACTTTTGAGAGCTCTAAAAATTTTATTTTGAGGTGTTTCCAAAAACTAATGTGGTATTATTTACTTGTTACCAAAGATAGTTTATTGGGCAAAGTTTGAGGGAAAACCTTTTTTCGAAGCGAAATGCCCTGGACCGCTCTTACAGAGATCGCCTCTTAATGTCTGTTTAGTCTGATCCGGGAAATTTTTTTCCACTTTGATGGAAACCAAATTGACTTTGCTTCAAGCTCGCAAGCGCTGGAAAATCAGTGTCTTTTAAGGGAGTGAAGGCTTTCACACGAATAAAAATTTAATGGAAAGGAAAGGAAAGGATAGGAAAGCTGTCACGCGTTCGGTATGTGCACCACTGCCCTTTCAAGTCTAAATTAGAGAAAAGAGATGCACATATTGTTGTTTTTCTCGAAACATCGTGTTGCAGATAGAGAATTTTAGCAAGCTACAAGGCCCAATTGGACCACGCGGTTTCAACGGCTCTAAAGGGGCGATTGGACCAGCCGGACCTCAGGGATTCAATGGAACACAAGGTACCCAAGGGGTGATAGGCCCCCCAGGGTTTAATGGATCAGAAGGACCACCAGGGCCACAGGGACCAAACGGAGCAGGAGACTTCTCCCAGTGTGAACACAAGACTACGGATTTGACTGGAAACCAAGATCCAGTCACCAGCAACACTTTACCAAGTCCAATTAAAGTTACCGTGGGTGAACCAAGTGTAAGTAACTTAAAAGGAGAGATTCACGACTATTCCCTTTATAGTTTTGTTGATAACGGGAAGTGTAAAGACGTTTTTCAGATTGTTTGCCTTACCTTGGCGCAGATGAAAACCTGAGTTACATTATCTAACGTGATACGCCAACATGGAATCACGCATGCTCTTATGATTGGACCACCCTTATATAGGTTCTTTGCCTCAGAAGTTAGATCAATCTGTTTCATCTACATCCTTTGATTTAAGTCTCCAAAATAAAGAATAGATGATAAATTATGAAAAGGGAGTAGTCAAATATTCTTCTCAATTTGTTGTCAGTCAGATAATTCAAGTTTTTTTTTCTTACTGTAGGGTAAAAAGATTGTTGGTGTCTCATGTTCAACAGACCATGCTCAGCTTTCTCTGCTCTCGACCAAGATAAAAGCATCTAATAAACAGTTGTTCTACCACTGTAGCTGTTATGGTCATCATGGAACAGGCCAGGCTGCTATTCAGTGCGTCATGCATTACTGGGAATGTCCGCTGACCACATGAACACGAAAAAGATTGTTGTTTTGATTGGGTGAAGAAACTTTGCAAAAGTCTTTCGCCGTGAATTGCCCTTGGATTTCAGTTTAATTTTGAAATGATTTTTACTTTGATAATGCAATTGCTTTTGCTTTTAAATTTGATTGCTACTTCATTTCACTTTCAATCGTTCTTTTTCCTTTGTTTTGCAGTCACGTTCCATTTTACTTTCAGTTTTGATTTATTTTTTATTTTATTTTTTATTAAATCTTTGAAAAATTGTAAAATTTTGAGTGGCAGCCCTCGGCTACCATACCGGTGCCACGAATTTCACTCACGTGGACATATGTATCCCATGAAGTGAAATTTAGTTTTCTGATAAAACATTTAAGAAACATGCGATTCGCACGGGTCCTTACTTTACTACTGAAAGACCAAAAAAACATGATCGATTTTGATTACTTCAAGAGTAATGCATTAGCAGGAAAATTTCTTCTTTAATCTTAATCCTTTTCTTGATATGATCCTTTTATTAGGGACGTAGCTAGGGTGTTTTAAATCTTTTAACTTTTAAGAGCTGATTGTGAATTCTTCCATCTGGTTGCGACATAATTCCTTGTAAATAAGTAACGAGATGTTGGTGTTATAATATATCTCTACCTGATAAGTTTATTTATTCTTATTACCTGTTTCCTGGATAATGAATGGATTTTATTGAGAGAAGCTACATGTTAATCACTGCTGAGAGATAAAGGGTCAACGAGTGTTACAGTCACGAATTTCCGCTCAGTCCACGGTAGATGGCTTTTACTCCCTCTTTTCCGTGTGTATCGCAGGCTCGGGTTTATATGGCGAGGGGACTGTACATATTATCAAGTCAGTGAAATAGAAGTCTTTAACCCTTTAACTCACAGGATCTGATTGCTTATTCTCCCCTCTAGGTGCTACATATTTTTCTGTAAATAAATTACGAGAATTTGGTTTTAGATCAAGATAACAACTTTTACCTGTTAAATTTAAGTGTTCTCATCACCTTTTTGCTGAATAATACATGGATATTGTAGGGAAGAAGTTACTTGTTAATGACTTCTGAGAGTTTAAGGGTTGAATTCAGTTTTACGAAAACGTGTGAACACGAAGAGCTTCATAGCGCCAATATATTACGTTATGCCGGTTAGAAACCAATTGTGGCAAACACGGTAAAGTATTGGTGCCATGTAGCTCTTCGTGAATTGAAAGACTTTTATTTTCAGTCACTTTTTTAAGGAAAACAAAAAAAAATAGTAGCTTCGGGTTAGGTAGGGCTCGAGTCATCGAGGTGGATCTTGAATTTCAGTCATCCTGTTAACCCGTAATAGGGAGTGATGTTTTTGCTATCAGTTGTTCAATCAACAGCCGTTTTGATTCATTTAATTTGTTTCAGTAGAGCTTTTTGATAAGAACGTTTAGTCTGGGAAGTTTAACCAAATTTATATAATTATATAACAAAAATATATAGGCTGAGATGTTCATCGCAGAAGTAGAGGATATTTTAGATTTTATTTTATAGTTAAACTACTCTGCTGATCGAGTGATTCTGTGCGCGTTATTCAACTGTTCTTAAGGGTGTGACTGTTTTAAAGTACAGTTGTACTGTTTATTGGACGTCTGGCACGTGTACATAGAGCTATATATGTTACTTACACAATAAAACTGAAACTTGGTTTTCAATACGCTGTATGCAATTTTCAAATTTCTGATGAAACTAAACTTTATTGGGCTTTCGAGGGCTTTAATTACGTTTTCATAAATGTTATCACGTTCATAAATCGCGATTAAAGGTTGGAACGTGTCAATCAGTCATGTTCTGACACTTAAGCGTTTATTGAACGCCGTTTTTATTTAAAGCTCGAGTTATCGGGGAAAGTTTAGACCAAGGGAAAAAAGTAGTAAATTAGTAAAGTTAGTTCCGGTTAACGAGTAGTTCGATTAACAAGTGCAAGTTAGCTGATTGTAAATGACTTGACATCTAGTGACAAATCCAGGGGAAATGGGATTTTGTTTGAGTTTGCGGGGTTCTGTTGACGAGGAAAAGGAGGAGGGGGTTTTCAGGACCTATTTACGACCTCTCTAGCCTCTGTATTTTACAAGCTGATAACGGGCTCCCACTTTCCCCTTAACAACGATGATTGTCTACTGATAAATAATATTGCTGCTGCTTCAGTCAAAACGAATTCAAAAAAGGAAACTCGGGTTTTCAGGGGGTCATTTTAACGTCAGATATCTAGTTACGCTTGCGTCTACCTCGCCAAACCTTCCAAAATACAACAGGTTAGAGTTTTCACTTCATTTTCTCGCTGTTTTCATTATTTCACCATTCAGTGACTTGTTGAAATTACACTTATTAGAGATTTTACTTTACGTTTCTGTTCGTCAAGTTTCTCTCGCCTTTCTCTTTGGTTAAAATTTGACCAAAACCTCGCTCATTCGGTGCTAAACGACTTGGTCTCACCATATTTTTAACTTTTTACCTTCGAAGACGCAAATCGGCAAAAAGTTTGTTTGCGTTTTTTTGCACATTTTATAACAATGAAGTCGTCAAGAACAAAAGGTAATTCTTGAAAAAGACATCGCAGAGAAGCAGACGTTTGAATGAATTATTTCATCACAATACCAATACGTGATAATTGTCGGTAAATTTCAATTGCTTGTAACAGGAACTTGTCATCATGCAGAGAGTGATAAATGATATTTGAAAACATATTTTCGTCTTCATCTTTAAAATGAAAATGAGAAAATTTTTTTATCCTTTTCTTTAGCGAAATATTAATCGCAGACTTCTCAGTTCGAACAGCGAAGAATAAATATTGATTTGTCTCGATAAACACCAAAGCTTATAAAGAAAGAAAGTTTGTTATAATCGAATAGAAGTACGGTTGTTATGCCCTGCTTTGTTCACAGAAAAAAGCAAGCTTTTAACTTTCCCTATTACGGAAACTGGGGTTTCATCGTGCGTGGGGTCGTTTTGTGACCAAACGGGTCATCGTCAAGAGTTTATTTAGGCCCTGGAGAAACGTCCTGAAACACATTACGAAATCACAATTGACTGCAGGGGCTAATTTTATTTCATACCACAGAAGCCGTTCTACAGAAGCAATATGATCTCACACCCAGTGAATGTTTCTTGATTGTGTAAAACGTTACTACCTGGCCACTTGCGGTGAACAATCGTTACATAAATAAATTACCCTAGGAATAATGTGGGCAGAGATATTGTAAGTGTATCAAGCGTGAAATTTGTGCTAATAAGAAATTTGTTCAGAGCACACTCGACACGAGTCCTCTTAACAAGAACTTGACTACCACTGTGAAACGGAAAGGTTTCATCCACAATGCAGGCTAACGGGGGGCGAATTGTTGTAAACCCATCTTTTCAAGAGTGGGTTTACTTGGATGAAAAATCTCCCCACGCTTTTCAAACTCCAATGAAAAGGCAAGTTACGTATTGTGTAGAGGAGGAAATTGGTCGAAAAGAATTCGAAATTAAAGACGATCCGTGGAAACAACGCGATAACCAAAGTAAAGTTGACTTTGTTTAGGCGAAATCAAATGGACGATACTGTCGAGCAGCAATACTGATGTCCATAATCATTGGGTCATTGATGTCGATCGCTGCATTAGCGCTGGTTCTGCTGATGTTGTTTGGGAAAGTAGGAGCAGGTTGTGGGTGTCAGTCATCAAGTGAAGGTTAGAATATGGATGATCTAATTTGAGAGTGTCAACATATATAAAAGCTCGCCAGGACATATTCTGGATCTCGAAAAATATAAGTGCAGTCGCGGTCCAATTATGTTTTGCTATCAGTGCTAAGGTCAGTCAAGCAGTTTGGCAGAGTTCAGTTGCCACGATGTACTGTACTGTAAGATGATACGTTGATTTCGCAAAAAATTGCTCAATCTTTGTTTCGCATTAGAACATTGTCATAACAAGTATGTTCTGTGTTCTGTTTATTGGTGTTATTTTTCGTATCACAACTATTTAATTGGAAAAAATAGTTGCCAGAGTTTATTTATTTCCAGCACTTGCAAAGATTTTCCCTCAATTCTCTATGGCTATAAAGATTTTGACAGCTGCGTTCAGATAGGCGGGAGAGAAGGCTTTTCAAAACAATAGATTACCAGATTCAATAGAGCGTGGAGTGATCATGAGTCGGCGAAATGAAAAGTATGAATTAAAAATTAGCTCGCACCGATACGTATATAAACCTCATGATTGACAATTTACTTCGACCAATGAGAGGACTGTTCAATGTACGCCTGACGTCATACCAAAACTGTTTTGTTTGGCAAGATTGCGAGACTGTTTACGGGGAAGCAAACAAAGGGGACAGGAAAGCAAAGTTTTTTAATGGACTCTTCAAATACTTAACTTAACAGAAACGTATTCGTAGCTTGGTAGAGCAGTCAAGCTCTATACTTAATGTTACCTTTCTTTCGTCGTTCAAAACAAACAGATTGCATTTCGCCGTGCTTCTGTTTGGTTACAATGAAGAAAAGAAACGAAACAAAACAAAAATAGTAATGAGAACATCATTAACAGTGACGTGCTCTCTTGCGAATGCTTTTTTCTTGCCACGAAAAGCAGAGTTGGATCAGAGTGGAAAGATTATTTTTTGTTAAACATAATAGGAAAAAAGCTTATGTCCTCTCATTGAAGTGGATGTGGTTCGACTCAAATGTGCTGTTCTGTAATCATTTTTTGTTTCAAATCTTCTTCAGTCAGTCCCTCCGCTGTTACTCAAAGAGATTTTTTAGCCTGGATAAAGGATCTCCAAAGGAACGTCACAAACCTTCAACAAAAACTGGTGAGAAATGTAGTATAGTTGCTGAATTTTGGTTACGCTTTTTGTCGCGATAAGTCTTCTATTCAGTGTACGCAAGGTCTCAATTTTTAACTATAGAATAAGTCAGATTCCAGCTACTTCTTCATTTGCAGGAAAATAAAACACATGAGCTCAAAGTTGTTCATTTATCGCTTCGAGATCTTGACGGAAAATTGCACAATTTGACAAGGAAGGTTAAAAAAAAAACTTGATTTCGCGGGGAAATTTGATACGGATTCCATTGGAAGTTCATTTTTTTACTCTTGTTTGCTTTAAGCTAAACATCACTGAAACAGCCCTCCAGGATAAGGACAACAAATTCCTCGTTCTTCTACAGAACACGACTTCAAATTTTCTCCTCAAGGTAATGAAAGCGATGTGCTTCGTTATCGTGCAAATAAGGAACTTTAGAGGAATGCTTTGAGATTACATAGTGGGTGCTGAGTTAAATTCTCTTCCTGATTGCACAGTGAAGGTTTGGTATTGCAATACTGAACTCCAATCTCATTCCGGCAATAATGAGCAATTATTTGATTTGAAATGGAGCAGAAAGAATAAAGTTCGGAAAAAAAAAGACTGTTTCCTAATTGTATTGCATCTACCAAGTTTCACCATGCCATTGTTTACTTGAGAATTTTTGGCCTTAGATAAGCCCTAATTGATAATCGATATTTTAGTTACATCTAATTGCTTCAAAAAACTGATCAGAAAAGAAATCTGGAGTGTAATAATGAAAGGCAAAATGAAGGAAAAACCCCTTTTTTACCACTGAAAGCATTTTAATTTGGACAAATAAAGCGCGAACTTTGTCGTTAAAATATTAGTGTTCCTCTGCAACTATGAATAAACGCGTGTGGAAAATTGTTAGCCTGGAGCACTTAGGGATTGTCTTTATTTTCAGATGCCCAACAACCTCTTGATCAAATCTAATAACTTCGGCTTACATTAGAGTCCTTGCAGTCTCCGTCTGTTATGCGCGAGCCACTGGCTTTACAACTGTCAATCAGTACGGTCATTTCGTAGGTTCCAAATGGACTTCGACGTTCTGCTGCTCCAAGAAGTGTGTCATCACACGGTGAACCGCTGAGATTATGGCAGCACATCGGATAAAAGCGGTTATCGTCCTTGCTCATACTGAAGAGAGAATCCTCTGAAAATTTGCAAGCAGAAATGTTTTACAAACAATTTGAAAAGACAGCGATGCCCACCATGTCCAGACTTATCAAGGTTATATATTAGGCGTTTTTCAAAATGCTCCACGCTCCGTTTTCACCAGCGTTATTCTAGCATTAGTTAGTGATAGGAAGAAAAAACGCATCAAAAACTATGCGTTGAAGAGGGAAAACTAATTGGTGCTGTCAGAGTCTAATCTCCTCCGCAGCTACTTGACAGGCGTTCTGTAGGATGTCACTCCTTGATGATAGCGTTGCGTAACGCCCGGAAGAAGGGCTTTTTTGAAATACAATGTACGGTTAGCCTTATCATTACTCACTGTTTCCTATTGCTTTTTCTTTGTTGCATCCTTCGGTATTAGTGATTGCAAATCGGTCGAATTCTAACGTCCGCCATGATCCTAAAGGCTGCCGGAATTCCCTGACATTCCCAAGAGCCACATGTCTTAAATTAAGATAAACCCTCGATGGGTAATCACCGCTTTGAGATTCGTCACCCTCTAGCTCAACGTACATCTACAAAAAGAAAAGACGAAAACAGAAAACAAAACATAACAAAAAATCATAAAGATTAGGGCTAACAGAACTTAATTCGTACCGTCAGTTAGAAAAATTAGACTGAACGTTGTCTTTATTGACAATCAAATTCCCCATTCGCACCAAGGCATAAACATGTTTAAAAGCTGTTTTGTGAAACACGGTTTGACATTATTTTTTTTCGTAGGAGCTGCTTAAACTAATGTTTGTCGACCTCAAATTAAGTACATTAAAAATTCATATTACTGACTAGAGGGAAAATCCTATTTTTGCGGGTTTCTGCCTCTGATTTTCATTTAGTTATGAACACGGTTAAACATGGTTCAACTAAATATATTTTTCTAGTGTGAATGGACTATAACAAAGTTGTTTCTAGAATGACAACTCTAAAAGACCACAGGAGCAGCTTGTTCTTGTGGTCAAAAATTCGATCGTTATGCATTTGAGAATCACAAAGCACAGCACTACGCCCAAAATTATGCTCACGTTTTTTCATTAATGAAAATTAATTTATGAAGTTCGTCGAACATCCGCAAGAAATGAAGAAGAAACTTTAAGTCAACAATTTCATAGCAATAAAGACGACATTCAATAGAAATGAACTAACATATAAATATTTACCATAGCAAAAATTGAAACAAGGCAACGAGCCAAACAAGAGCTGGCTAAGTTTGCTCAGAAAGACAAAATGAAAAATGAAAAAGTCAAATGAAGGAAATAAAATGAGCGTTTAACGAGGTTTTACCTCAATTCAAGGGGGCAAAACAGCCAATTACTGAATGAACTAGCGAACGAAAAATAACAAAAAACAAAAGGTAAAACAAGGAAACAGTTGAAAAAAGATCAACAGCAACATTGACAACTGCAAAAAAAACAACATCCGTTTTATTTAATGGCTCACTATAACAAAGACAAAAGAAATACATCCCATACGACCTTGTCTTTAGCACTTTAAAATGTCCATTTATGCGTGGTGATTGTGTGGCGGAATTTTGTGAAGCATCGCTGTCCCTTATTTTCGATACCATCAATTTCTTGAATTGCTCTTGTAAGCTCTAAAACCACTTGGAGATTTCCTGTTCCCTGCGCGGCTAACACCGCTCGCCGATCGAATTCTGCTAATTTTTCCTGAACAATCCATAGAGAACGAAACTCGAAACCTTTGTACAACTGGTACAATTGTCGGGAAAATCCTGTTTCTGTTTCTTCTAATCACAAAGATCCTTACCACCAGAATTACCAAGACTTTCAATTCCATTTGCTGTCTCTTCTAAGTTTGGAATGTCAAAGTTATGTCCACCGATTTCGTTATCCAAGTCCATGACCTTTGCTATGAGATCGATTCTTGCGGCACCGGCGATAAATAATCGTTCGATCTGTTCTTGAAACTTTGCCGAGTTTCGGGGCTCTGACCTCTCATCCAGCAGGCAAACAAGGTCCGCTGCAAGTCCCTCTTTGTTCATTTACAGATTAGCCTTTTTATGAGAATATAAAAAAATTGTCATGAGCTGGATAAAACTTGGGCAACAGCAATAAAATTAGGGTCAAAGAAAGAGACGCACAGACACACACACAGACAGAGAGTCAGAGAGACATACGGAAAACATAACAGGCCAACGGATAAAAAGAAAGACAAAGCAAATGACACTAGACGAATAAATCAGTAGGTAAACAAACAAATAAACAACAAGCTATTAAGAAAAACAAACATTAGATATTAAAGATGCAGCATATCCAAGATATTTGCCTGCATCACTTCAAGTACAGCAGCCACATCCATTTTTTCAAAATCCAATTCACTTGAGTCTTTCAGGGCAGCATAGTCCTTTCCAAATTATTCTGAAGTTTACCAAGGTCACATTTGCCAGCAAAATGTCTAATCACCCCGAGGGCTGATCCAAGGGCGGGGAAAGGATCTTTCCCCATTGCACCACTAAAGAATCCTGTTATTCCTTCAAGAATGACGAATAGGTCTTCATTGTTAAATTTTGCTTTTTCGTACACGTCTGGAAGCATCGCCTTTGCTTTCAGTAGATTGTTCTTCATGCTTTCCTCCAGCTCACCGATAGCCCAGTGCAACAAAGAGAAGACAAAAAAAAATAACATTAGAATAAACTAAGACAAATTAATTATTATTTTCAGTCGCTTACCGTTATTTAAGTTATTTTTCAGAGTAAACGTCGCCGAAAAGCAATTATATTTACTCGGCTTGCCTCCCCGCGGATTTGCGTATTTTTATTTGCGTATTCATTATTTTCCCAACCGACAAAAGATCTTATTTCACATTCACTCTTGTCAGTATCACGGAAGCAGCCTTTACAATACTGCAATATAACATCTCATAAAGTTAAGATAAACTGGTTTAATTTTATGACGAGAGATATTTGAGTTAATCTGTTAAGCTTTAAAACTCTTTACGGAGGCCAGTTTACGTTATCAACTCAGTTCGGTGATAATACTTAATTACTCTGTTATACTCTCCCATCAACGCAGTGCCACAGTTTCTTTAGCAATTTAACCCCTTTATTCATTAATCTATTTAAGATTGAAGTAAACCAAGGAAGCTAAACTCAGAAATTTAGCCGATTGACTTATCTTTAGCTGGAGTTTATCAAGGATTCCGCGGCATGAAGCGACTAGGGGTAATGCCACGCCCACTGGACTGGATGCGACTTTATCGCAAGTTACTCTTCATCTATCCGCCCGCCTTCCCTAACACTTCACTGGTGCTCTTTAGTGGAGAGAAGTACTCAACAATAAAATGTCTTCACCAATATTGACCAGCTTTGTCTTGAACCCAGACCTCGTCGCCCGACCTGCGCGTTTTCCGTTAAGCCTTTGCGTGTCCAACAAAAGGCTGAGGGACTAAGCTCCACTTTATTTCAAGGCTATACATTTTCTTATCACCTTGTATGCGGATTACTGCCCTAGATTTATTGATAACTTTTTATTTTTTTCAGGCTGCGCCCCCATTCCTACTTTTTTGTTCTTACCACATTTATGATCATTTATAATCAATTACTGTACAGACGTAAGGCAACATGAATTGTATTTGTGAAATATACGAATTTATTGCCGGACTAGGAATATGTCTTTCACCAAACTTCTTTTATGTTATTTATTTAAATGAGGTACATTAAACGAAAATATATTCGAAAATACCGAACCTTTTCTCAATTCAGACGCCCCAGCTTTGCCACTTGACAGTTTTACAACAAACTTGAACACAGCGTCGCTTTTTTTTGACATTGTTGGCCCAGAGAAGTTCTTCACCATATCTGGTCATCATCTTTATCAACTGCAGAGGATACTTTTTCAATTGCTTGGGACCCAGACTAAATTTCTGAAGATAAGAACTTTCCACCTGACCATCGGGGCTCTTTGCGGTGAGTTCTTAAAGGAAAAATCGCAACAAAATTGAAAGGAGTTAAATAGGTATTTGAAGCGTAAACTTTAGATCATGTTTTAGCATTGCCCCGCCAATGAAATGACGGTAACAAAACTGAAAAGCGTAAAATATGTATTTGAAGCGTTGCCCCGCAAATTGAAATATGACCAAACTAGTTCCCATTCCCTTTCCAATGCAGTGTTGATGAACACAATACATGAAAATATTTCATTTCAGTTTTATTTTCCGAACCAACGCTACAAGTCTAGAGAGGAAGAAGTGGAATGCTTAAACTTGAAACAGCGTTCCACCCTTCTCATAAATAGTCATAGAATTCTTTGAAAAAAGACGAACCAAGTGCTCTCTCCCTTCAAATCTCACTCTTGGCAAACATATTCCGTACGAGAAGGGGGGGGGGGAGCCATAACCTGGGAACCTTATTCCATTTTAAGGAAACGTAAGACCGTCTAAAATTAAATTAAAGAATAAACAAATAAAAAACCTCGTCCGTTGCTTCCGCTTCTTCCAGTTACTCCACGAGCGGCCTCGCTGGTATTTCCGGATGATTCACACCAATGAAAACAGTTAACATAGAGACGTCCGCCGAAACATCTTTGCTTTCTCCTACAGTTTATCCCGCGGCGGCCACGTCCTCCTAAATCACCTGAAAACAACAATTTATTCCAATTTTTCAAACGATTCATTGCTCAGTTAATGCTTTTGCAAGTTGATCTTCCCATCTGTTAGCTGGTCATCTATCCACTCTCAATCCACTCGCATCAGATTCCTTTATGGGAATGAAGAAACCTCTAAAGTTTGCACCACTCCCAAAATGTACTTGGAGGCGCGGATTCCAATCTCACCCTTCTTTTCTGACTGATTGCAGCTAATTTTTGAGGATCTTACCTTCTCTTGATTTTATTCCGCCGGACGAACTGATGATTGTTGAAAAAACTAAGAGTGATAGTGTAGTTTGATCGTCCGGGTGAGTGTAGTCCTGAGAAGGACTGTTGTCGGTAGTGGTGACTGACGTTTCGACAACCTGAGCAGAAGTCATCATCAGAGTCAAGTGAAAGGTTGTTGTCAGTCGAATGTACTTAGTCCGGTTTGTGTACACTGATTGGTCAGTTTTGCCGTGATGTTATTGGCTGTAAGACTCAAGTGGCGAAGGTCAGTCGTGATTGGTCGGTTTGGATCCGTTAGTGAAGTCGTTCTGTTCGGTTCGTTTGTAATATTAATGTCGCGGATGAGTCGTTTGTATGGTGCCAGTAGTGGTTGACACCTGTTGAGGGGAGTCTGTTCCAAGTTAGTAAACCAGCTTTCCAGGGTCAGTCGTTGAAAGTAGTTGGTACTGTAGGTTAGGCATTGCGCAGAGTCCCAGTCAATAGTGTGGTTCGTAGGTCGGTGATGTTCAGCAATGTGATGGTTGACATCGCCTTTCCTCTGTGTTCAGTCAGTCTAGTTGCGAGGTTTCTGCCAGTCTCACCGATGTAGGAGGCGTGACAGTCGGAGCAATTGATCTTATATACTGCTCCTTGTCTGTTCCTCGGTTCGTCTCTGTCTTTGATGTTAGTCAGTAACTGACGTAGTGTGGTAATAGGTTTGTGAGCGACGCGGATATTGAAGGTTGTAGGATGCGTGAGATGTATAGACGTATAGTGGCTGTGGTCGTAGGATGGCGTTGTCGTTAGCTTCGGTAGAAGTAGTAGGTCTGTGAGTGTTACGTTGGATATAGTCTTCGTTGTAGTTGTTCTTTGAAAAAATACGGTTAAGGTAATTGTTCTCGTCGGATAAGCTGTCTGTCGTATTACATACTAATTGCACTCGTCGGGTAAGAGTCCTGAGAGTAGTGGATTTGTGTGGTGTCAGGTTGTATGATGACTCGTCCAGTAATCTGTCGGTATGTGTCTGTTTCCTGTAAACTGTTGTCCGTAGTGAATTGTCGTCACGGCTTACCAAGCAGTCTAGAAATGGTAGTTTACCATTTTCTTCGACCTCTCTAGTAAACTGTATGTCAGTGTTTTGTTCGTTAAGGTGGTGGTGGGATGCGTCGATTTCGTCGTGTCGTACGGCGGTGAAAGTATCGTCAACGTAGCGTAACCAAAGTGGTATCGTTCGTAGTTCTTAGATTAATTTAGGTGTCTCAAACTCCACATAATTAGCAAAGTATTTAAATATTATTTTCTTCCTGTTCTTCTTTATTTCTTAAATATCCTTAGTAACAATGACTTATAAACCATTTGGTTTCTTTTTTCACTGTCTTATTGTACAGTATTCTTCATACTGATGTTGGTAACACTACTGTAATAATTATAACCTTCTCTAATACACTGTATTTATGTGAGCTTAAATAAAAATTGAAAATTGAATCAAACCCTTGTGTTTTATCCTCTCACACTTAAATTGAATCATAAATTTAACTATTTGTAGGCAGGTTTGGGTGGAAATTAAAGGAATGGATGCATGTTACATAAAAAGAAACCCCTTATAATAAAATAAAAGCAGAAGCATATTGCCTACATGTCTATAAGCAACTATCTACAAATGTAAACTGGGTGTAATTAACGGTCGCAAAAGCAATTCCATTCTTACCTTTATCCTTAAAGGGTAGTTAAAGGTACCTTGTGTATCAAATATATCAAGTTCAGTTCCTCCAGAGTCATAAGCCGGGCTTTTGGGGCTACAAAATAATAAAATAATCAACGAGTTATGCCAGGCCAATTTATCGAGAGTGAATTAAGTAATAGTTTCATAAAATCGTATAGAAAGTTTAAAATGTGCTTCACTTGTGCTGCACATACAGATTTATCGTTCTTATAGTTACTGATGAAATTCCGAGGGTGTGATTCAGTCAATTCAAAAGAAGATATCCACGCAGCTTACTAAAATGGTTCAAGAATTGCAAACTTATAGTGTGTTAACAAAACTTCCCTAAATTAAGTGAACTCAACAGAAAATATCCAGGAAGGTTACAGAAAACGGGCTCTCAAAACTGCTCTTGAATTCGAAAACTGTAAACAACAATCATTTACGCTAATCATGTGCTTACCAGCGTACTTGTGAGCTCAAATTACCAGGACCCCGTTTTATTAAACGATCGGAGCTTGGATGCTTCTTGCAAAATGCGATGCCTATCAACTTCAGAGATTGATTCTTCAGTTTCCGGCATTACAAAAAATTTTCGTATCGCATAACCTGAGCATAAAGTACGCCTCGTATTAAACATTCCAAACGACAAGAAATAACTTGAAGAATACGAACACTTTGAAGTGTTCTTGGAGCGATGAACCGGCTTGAGGGTTTTTGAGCAATGAATGCCCAAGTCATTATTTTACCGGACGTGATTTGAAGTATAAACTGAAGCTAGAATCAAAATCAAAAGACGATTGATATAAAAAAATGGAATTTTTTCTGGGCCTTAGCGTAAGAGGAAACCCAGATAAGACACGACCTACCTCCTCTTCTTTCTCGGATCCTTTGTAGTTTGCTTCTGTTTGTTGATGACCTCTTTTCATTCTTTTCCGGAGCGGCTTTAAGATTTTCCTTCTCGCGTTGCTCTTCGCTACATATTCGTCTTTTACTTATGCCTTTTCTTGCTCTCTTCTGCGCTCCTCTCGCCGTATTCTGCCTATTTTGGCGTCCTCTCTAACTTTCTTGCGCGTTTTTCTCGACTCGCTTTACGCCTTTTAACTCTTGCTTTCTTTGGTCGCTCTGTCTCTTTCTTTCCAGTCTATTTTCACACAAAACCCTCTCTCCACGGACGTGAATTACAACAATTTCCTCCGGTTGACAAAGCTTTAGCTCTGCTGGTATTGTTGCTTTGCGAGTTGATTAGAATTGCAAAATACTGAGAATTACTGTTCAACTACAACTTCACCAGTTTGATTTCCCGCTCAAAACGCGTGTTGCAAATTACTTGCTTACACGGCTTCATATCCACTACCCCACGTGAAGCCCTCATGTAATGCCTAACCGTGTGCCCGCGGAACGCTGCACCAAAGCTCGGCACTCGAGTATGCGCACTTCACTGTCATCTGCCGGTGTCTCCTGGCACACACTAATGGGGTATCCAAGTTACGCACGGAATCGGGCCTGCGCATTACTTTCTTCCTCACCCTTCCATTACGTAATGGCTAAGATAGTGCCCGCAATGCAGCCGGCCGCGCATGCTAAAAGAAGCACCTTGTACGGTCGATGATACGGTCTCAATTCCAAATTTTTCGGCTTCAGTGTAGGTTACTACTATTTCCTATGTATTTCCAAACGCTGCGATTAGCATACTCAGCTCATGGCTTAGTATGCTAATTAACCAAAAGATACATGTCATATCGTCCGTCAGAAAAATTTTTGATATGTCTATTTTTCTGACAAAGCCAGATAACTGTCAGCCTTGGGTAAAGCAATTAAGCTGAACTTAATTACTTGCCATGTACCCTAATAAATAGTTAATAAAGGACCAGGAAAATATAATAAGACTCGCAGTTGGTGTTTTCGTTGAGGGACAGATTTTCACTATTTAAATTATCGTTATAATCAATAACACAATTTTCATTCTCGTCATCATCTCCATCACCACCGGTACTATTGCTATCAGAATCATTATCGTATTCACTGTTATCATCATAATTGTCATTTTAATTATCGTTGCTATTATCGTCATCGTTATTAACAGGATTGACAGATATTATCGGGTCTACTTGTCCTCGACCAGGTTATTAGACAGCTTAGTTAATTACAAAGACCGACAATATGTTGTTACAAAGCGCAAGAGGTTTGTTTGTTTTTTTTTTTGTTGGTTTTTTTTTTTTTTTTTTTTTTTCAGTTGAGGAAACATAGAAGTTCTTTCTAAGAGTGTTAATCAAAGATGAATAAGAACTTTTAACCAAACTGTCTTGTTGCTATTCTTAACTACCTCTTAACCTCAGAATTGCGCTTTAGGTGAATACTGGACTCAAACGTTTGGAGGAAAATTTAAATGTGTCAGAAAACAAGTTAGCCATGGCGATATCTGAAACGAAGATAAAGGTGAGTATACCCTTTTTAGTTCGTTTAAAAGATCTTTACTTCGGTTTATGTTAAGCTCTGGTAAGTGGCATTTGCCAGCCACAATTATCAAATCACCTCCAGGGAACCTTAAATAAGGCGTAGCAAAACCACGATCGATCTACTTCGGGCGAAAAAAGAAAAAGAAAAAAACAAAGATCACATTTTCTCTTGCCCCTGTAACGGTTCACAAGGACCACAAAGACCCAGAGGAACTGGACACTTCTCCCAGTGTGAACACAATATTGAAGATTTGAATGGGAACCAAGTTCCAATCACCAGCAACATTTTACCAAGTCAAATTAGAGTGATTAAGGGTAAATTGAATGTAGTAACTCCAAATGAGAAATTCAACACTAATCCCTCTGTAATTTTATTGATAACGGGAAGTGTAAGGACGTCTGTCAGATTGTTTGCCTTACCTTAACGCAGATGAAAACCTGGATTATTCACGTTATCTGACGTGATACGCCGACATGGATTGATGTATGCTCTGTAATTGGACAACATGTATGTGGGTCCTTTTTATCAGGAGTTAGATCGATTTAAGTCTCCAAAATAAAGAATAGCTGATAAATTATTAAACGGAAGTAGTCAAATATTCTTCTCTATTTGCTGTCATTCGAATAATTCCGGTTTTTTTTTCTGATTGCTGGATGAGAAGATCGTTGGTGTCTCATATACAACAGACCATGCTCAGCTTTATCTGCTCACGACCCAAAAAAACCCATGTAATGATCAGTTCTTCTACCACTGTAGCTGTTATGGTCACTATGGAACCAGCCAGGCTTCTATTCAGTGCGTCACGCATTATTGGGAATGTCCGCTGACCACACGAACACATGAGCCGAACCTTTTCGTACGTAACTAGAACTCATGCAGCGCGCAAACCATTAGCTGCTCAACTACTTATACCTTTCTCCCTGAATGTATGCAATAAATTTCAAACACAGAAAATGTTTAGCAATTACTTTATTCTTATTCATGTCCCATTGCTTTAAACTAATTAGAGCCATTTACAATCCTCCTTAAATCACAGTGACTGCAGTATTCCACTACGTTTATTAGTTCTTTTTCTCTATAATTTTCTCTATGACTCGATATCACCTGATGCTTCATGGTTAATAGTTATGGGAACATGCTCGGCCTCGGAGTCTGGGTCCTGGAACTTGCTGCATCTTGGGTCGTCTGGACCTTTTGGGTACTCACCAGTCCAGTACAGATACTGAATCCACACGTTCATTTTTGTGAACACTGAACGCTGATGCACAAAAGAAGAAAAAATTGGACAAATCACAACATATTGTAGCCGCCAGTATCTTTCCATTAATTTTATCCGTTTAACGTTTAAACCGCATGCGCAGTCGTTTTCGATTCTAACATAATTTGGTACATGACTTTAGTTTAGAACCCTTATGGCCATAACAAGTAGCCAGTACTCCAATCTCATTCCGGCAATAATTAACAATTATTTGTTTTGAAATGAAGCATAAAGAGTAAAAGTTTTTTAAAAATACTTTCCTAAATGCATGACATCTACCAAGTTTTATAATGCCATTGTTTGCTTCAATTTTCTTACGAGGCATCAGATAAAATATTCTCTTGGATGCAAGCAACGAAAAAAAAATGGTAGCTCTCTTGGAAATACATCACCACGGTAACATACGTCACCACGGAAATTAAACCGTGCTTCGAATTTCGAGGAACGGGGGGGGAGGGGGAAGGGGGAGGGGGGTTGCGTCAATCGATATTTCACTCACATATAGTTATTTCAAAAAATTGATCAGTAAAGAAATCTGGAGAAAAATAGTGATAGGAAAAATCAAGGAAAAAAACCTTTTTTATTCCGCTGAAAAGTAATATAATTTGGACAAGTAAAACGCCAACTTTGACGTTAAAATATTGCTGTTCCTCTGCAATTGTGAATTATCGCGTGTGGAAAATTGTTAGCCTGGAATACGTGGGGATTGTCTTTATTTTCAGATGCCCAACAACCTCTTAGTCAAATCTAATAACTTTCGCTTACATCAAAGTCCTTGCAGTTTCCGTCTGTTATGCGCGAGCCACTGGCTTTACAGGGAGTTTTGCTATCAATCGGTATGGTCATCTCGTAAGTTCCAAATGGACTCCGGCATTCTTCTGCTCCAAGAAGTGTGTCATCACACGGTGAACCGCTAAGATAATGACAGCACATTGGTTGAAAGCGGTTATCGTCCTTGCCCATACAGAAGAGAGAATCCTCTGAAAATTTGCGAGAAGAAATGTTTTACAAATAATTTGAAAGGACAGCGATGCCCACTATGTCCAGACTTATCAAGGTTATAAAGGAGGCGTTTTTCAAAATGCTCCACGCTCCGTTTTCATCAGCGCTTTTCTGGCTTTAGTTAATGATAGGAGGAAGAAACGCATCAAAAAGTATGCGTTGATGAGCGAAAACGAATTGGTGTGGTCGGAGTCTAATCTCCTTCGCAGTTACTTGACAGCCGTTCTGTAGGATGTCACGCCTTGATGATAGAGTTGCGTGAAACCAGGAAGAAGGGCTTTCGTGAAATACTATATAAGGTTAGCCTTTTAAATCTTTACTCACTGTTTCCTTTTGCTTTTTCTTTGTTGCATCCTTCGGTATTAGTGATTGCAAATCGGTCGAATTCTAACGTCCGCCATGATCCTAAAGGCTGCCGGAATTCCCTGACATTCCCGTTTCCATCTCTAAAGTAAGAGCCACTGAGATGTCTTAATTTAAGATAAACCCTCGATGGGTAATCACCGCTTTGAGATTCGTCACCTTTTAGCTCAACGTACATCTGTAAAAAGAAAAGTCGAAAACAGAAAACGAAAAAATAAAATCATGGAGATTAGGGCGAACAGATCTTAATTCTTATCGTCAGTTAGAAAATTTAGACTGAACGTTATCTTCATTGACAGTCAAATTCCCCACTCACACCAAAGCATAAACATGTTTAAAAGCTGTTTTGTTAAAACACGGTTTTACATTGTTTTTTCCGTAACAGCTGCTTAAACCGATGTTTGTCGACTTTAAATTAGTGCATTTTGAAAATTCATGTTACTGAATAAATAAACCTGTGGAAAATCCAGTTTTTCAGATCTCTGTCTCTGATCACGATTTTTATTCAGTTATAAACACGGTTAAACATAGTTCAACTAAAGAATAACAATTGTGGTTGACAATTCGACAATTATGCTTTTAAGAATCACCCCTAAAAGCAAAACATTGTGTCCAAAATTATGCTCCCTTTTTTTTTATTATGCTCCGTGTAGTAACTAAATTTAAGAGTGTTTAAAAGCCAAGTGTGTTACTGAAGAGATTATAAACTGTATATAATCTCGTGGTATTGGTAAAACCTTGAAATCAGGCTTTCAATGAAGTAACCTAGTCTTAAAAAATTGCAGAAAAGAAATAGAAACTAAAAAAAAAGGACCTCAAAAATTTTTTAGTAAATAAGTACTAAAAACTCAGTTTAACGCAAAGAATCTTACTCATTATGCTGGCCTTATGCTCGATGCCCTTACTATAAAATTATGGCCAAAGTTATGCCAGCACAATCTATCTGAGCCTAGTTATTACCTTCAAAAGGCGCACATTATAACATAGATCGCAGCTATCTGAAATTTTCAATGAAAACCTCGTAGCGCCCTTATGAAGTTCGTCGAACATCTGCAAGAAATAATGAAGAACTATAAGTAAAGAATTTTATAGCAATAAAGATGACATTTAATGCAGAGGTTCCTTCTACGAAAATGAAGTAGCACATAAAAACTTTTCCTGCAACAATCGAAACAAGGTAACAAGCCACACGGAGAACTGCCAAAGTTTGCTCAGAAAGACAAAATCAAAAATCAAAAGTCAAATGAAGGAAATGAAATGAGTGTTTAACGAGGTTTTAACTTAATCCAAGGGGGCTAAACAGTCGAATACTGATACCCAACGAAAAATACCAAAAAATAAAAGGGAAAACAAGGAACAAAAGTTAAAAAAAACATCAACAGCAACACTAAAAACTGCAAAAAACGTCTGTATTATTTAATAGCTCATTGTAACAAAGACAAAAAAATACACCACACACCACGTTGTCTTTGGCACTGTCAAACGTCCATTTGTGCGTAGTAATTGTGTGACGAAATTTTGTGAAGCATCGCTGTCCCTTATTTTCGATATCGTCAATTTCTTGAAGTGCTTTTGTAAGCTCTAAAACCCCACGGAGATTTCCTGTTCCCTGCGCGGCTAACACTGCTCGCCGTTCGAATTCAGCTAATTTTTCCCGAACAATCCATAGAGAGCGAAACTCGAAACCTTTGTACAACTGGTACAATTGTCGGGCAAATCCTGTTTCTATCTGCTGATAGGACGTAAGTAAACCATCCAGAAACATCTGTTGTGTGCTTTCAGCAATGGGAGAATCTGAAAAGAAAATATGCTAGCATTAGGCCTTTGCCTACTCAAATACAAATGCACCATTATGTTAATTAAACAGAAATTATGAAAAACAGCTGCGGTAAGTTGGATGAATTTGGGAAACGAATCTGTCACGCTTAATATTCATTTTCCTGCTTATTTACGGAAAGAGGATTACCAACAGGGAAAGCGTGAGGCGACGGGACATCCAAGCTAAACTTGATGGGATATTTCGGCGAGAATGTATAGCCACACATGTGCACGACCGAGCGTAGGATCTTAGGGTGCAATGTATAATCACAAAGATCCTTACCACCAGAATTACTAAGGCTTTCAATTTCATTTGCTGTCTCCTCTAAGTTTGAGATGTCAAATTTATGTCCACCGACTTCGTTATCCAAGTCCATGACCTTTGCTATGAGATCGATTCTTGCGGCACCGGCGATAAAATATCGTTCGATCTGTTCTTGAAACTTTGCCGAGTTTCGAGGTTTCGACCTCTCATCCAGCAGGCAAACAAGGTCCGCTGCAAGTCCCTCTTTGTTCATTTCCAGATTAGCCTTTTTATAAGCATATCAAAATTTTTGTCATGAACTGGATATCACTTGGGAAGCAGCAATAGAGTTAGGGTCAAAGAAAGAGGCGCTCAGACTGACACACAGACAGAGCGTCAGAGAGACACAGAAAAGAAAACAGACCAAAGGGTAAAGAGAAAGACAAAATAAATAAAACTCAACGATTAAATAAGTAGATAAACAAACAAACAACAAAATAACAAGCTGTTGAAACACAAACGTTAGATATTGAAGATGCAGCATTTCCGTGTTTACCTGCATTACTTCAGGTACAGCAGCCACATCCATTTTGTCAAAATCCAATTCACTTGAGTCTTTTAGGGCAGCATAGTCCTTTCCAAATTTCAACCATTTTTCTACTTTATCCAAATTATCCTGAAGTTTACCAAGGTCACATTTGCCAGCAAAATGCCCAATAACCCCGAGGGCTGATCCAAGGGCTGCGAAAGGATCTTTTCCCATTGCACCACTAAAGAATCCTGTTATTCCCTCAAGAATGACGAATAAGTCGTCGCTGTTAAACTTTGCTTTTTCGTACACGTCTGGAAGCATCGCTTTTGCTTCTAGAAGGTTGCTCTTCATGCTTGCCTCCAGCTCACCGATAGCCTAGTGCAACGAAGAGGAGACAAAACCATTGTAATATTAGGGCAAGGATAACAAGGAAGTTAAAGTCAGAAATTTAGCCGATTGGCTTATCTTTAGCTGGAGTTTATCTAGGACTCCGTAGCTTAAGACGACTGGGGATAATGCCGCGCCAACTGGACTGTATGCTACGTCATCGCAGGTTATCCTTCATCAATCCGCCTGCCTTGCTAACTCTTCACTGATGCTCTTTGGTGGAGAGAAGTACTTTAAAAATCAAATTTCATCACCAATATTGACCAACTTTGTTTTCAACCCAGACCCAGCCGCCTGACCAGCGCGTTTTTCGTTAGGCCTTTATTTCGAAGCTATACTCATGTGTCCCTCCCAAGTTTACTTAGAATCGAGGCATCTGGTCTGTTTCTCTTTGAAATAAATGTTTTAGAGAAGGACAGTACGCCGTATGCAATGCCAACGTTGACAAAATTCGCCTACGAAAGCTTTTTGATTCAGAGTGTTTCAAGTAAAGATCGCCGGTATAGCATTATTCATCTTAGAAAAATGTAAGAGGGAAGACCAGTTGGAGATCTCAGTTTCACAGGTTGGTACTCTCTCGTTAAGAAATCGTTATATATTCGACAATGAGGTTTCGACTCTTACCAATACATATGCTCCCTTTTCGCTTACTGCTATTCGTTTGGCCTCAACAAGTCTGTTCTTTTGCTTTACAACTTGAAGTCTGGCAGCCTGTGGTAGTGCTTTTACTATTGTCTTAACGTCATCATGCCGTGTAATCGATTCTTTGATAGCATTGTAAGCGTTCTCAAACGTTTCTGCACGAACTTTGATGACTTCGACCTGTTTCTTGAAGGCCTCCCATTTGATAATAGGTGCGAACAGTTGGTTCTTCCCAAATCTGTCATATCCTACTTTGTTCATAAAAGCCAGTCTTCTCTTTGCCACTAAGAAATAATCCAAACGAGTGATTAGCAAGGGAGTTGATAAGTGCTTGTGTACCGCTTCAAACTCCCAATGGGAGATTACATTTCACATCATCTTCTATGCAGATTACGGCCTTAAATTCATTGATAACCATTCACTCTTTTTAGGCTGCGCCCCCAGTCCTAATCTTTTGTTCTTACCACATTTTAAGGTCATCTGTAATCTATTACTGTACAAACATGGAATCTATTTGGGAAATATAAGTATTTATTGTCGGGCTGGGATCATGTCTTTCGAAAATAGAGTTATCAGCAAATTTCTTTTATGTTATTTATTTAAATGAGGTACATTAAACGAAAATGTATTCGAAAATACCGAACCTTTTCTCAATTCAGAGGCTCCAGCTTTGCCACTTGACAATTTTACAACAAACTTGAACACAGCTTTGCTCTTTTTGACATCGTTGGCCCAGAGAAGTTCTTCACCATATCTTGTCATCATCTTTATCAGCTGCAGAGGATACTTTTTCAATTGCTTTGGACCCAGACTAAATTTCTGGAGATACGACATTTCCTCCTGACCATCGGAGCCCTTTGCGACGAGTTCTTGAAAGTAAAATGACGGTAGGAAAATTGAAAGGCGTTAAATTTGTATTTGAAGCGTAACCTTTAGACAGTGTTTTAGCATTGCCCCGCAAATTGAAATTTTTGGGAGGAACCTTCGAAGCAGGACCAAACTAGTTCCCATTCCCTTCCCACTGCAGTGTTGATGAACACAATGCTTGAAAACATTTCATTTCAGTTTATTTTCTGAACCAACGCCACAAGTTTAGAGAGGAAGAAGGGGAACGCTTAAACTTGAAACAGCGTTCCACTCTTTTCTCACCTGTGAAAATAATTGACAGAATTCTTTGAAAAAAAAAAACAACCAAGTGCTCTCTCCCTTCCCTTCTCATTCTTGGCCAACACAGTCCGTACGAGAAGGGGAGGGGAGCCATAACCTGGGAACCTTATTCCATTTTAAGGAAGCGTAAGACCGTCTAAAGTTAATTTAAAGAATAAATTAATAACCACATAAAAAACCTTGTCCGTTGCTTCCGCTTCTTCCAGTTGCTCCGCGAGCGGCCTCGCCAGTTTGTCCAGATGATTCACACCAGTGACTACAGGAATAAAATACACGTCCGCCGGAACATCTTTCCTTCTTCCTACAGTTTATTCCGCGGCCGCCTCGTCCTCCTAAACCACCTGAAAACAATCTTTCAATTTATCAAACTATTCGTTGCTCAGTCAATGCCTCTGCATTGTTTCCTCGTGCAAAATTTTATTAATTAAGAATTTCTGAGTCCTCACCGGCTCCTCCTAATCCGTTTATTGCCGCCTGCCCTCCAAACCCACGACAAGATGTTAATTCGACATACCCTCTCACTTTCAAAATATGAAGAGTTTGACGACCTGCATTGCCACCATTTCCTGTTGTTAAGTTCAATAAATAAATAAATAAATAGACGAGGGACATAAGTAAATGTAGCACATTTAAGTGGTGATTACTACTGTTTATAACATAATAAATTCGTGTACAAGTAATGAAAGTCAACAGAGCGATTGCCTCAGTTTTCCGCTAGGCGCGGGGTACACTAAAAACGTGCGTGTGCATGGCTGGGGAACTACCATATAAGGCATATTCCACTGCTGTGTGGAAAATGCAATCAAACAATTACTTCATGCATCAGCTTTGTGTTAATCTAGATATGAAGCCCTTCAGAAGATTGAAGAGTACTTAAGAGGCTGGAATCAATTCCTTGAAGAGCGGTCAACTCTAACGCATCTATCGTGCTCTCCAAACCTCCGTCGTTTTCACCACATCTCATCAAACGCACGCTGAACCATTTTTGATATGGATAATTTGGTTTTAACAGCTGAGTTGAAAATGGAAATTGACCACCGTGAAGAATTTCTAAAACTGTCGTTTCAAGCGTTAGCTGTTCATCATTCCCTCTGAAAAAAGAACTAACATTCGAAACGTCAACTTTATAAACTCGTTGCGGTAACCAATTTCTATTATCAACTAAGTTGATAACACCAAAATTAATTATCCTGTTAATCCCCAAACTGAAGCAGCACTACGATTTCTTAAGAAACTTACTCCCTTTAATCAACTCTTAAATAGACATTTTTGAATCAATAATCAATAAAAGTAAAAAACTTGGGCAAGAAAATGATAATTAGAGTAAGAACGCGTGGTTGCGGCGTCGAAAAAGGAAGTATTGGCGTTAATAACAATTTTTGGGCAATTAGGTGAATCTTTGGAAGCTCAAAAGAAAGAAATCGATTTATTCTATTATGGTTAGAATAAATTATTAAAGTTTCAGTTTTACCTGATCTCCCACCATCTCCGCCGTTTCCTCCATTTCCGCCTGATATACCTGGTATCCCTGCAATGTGACTAGTGCAGCCATACCTTGTTTCGCGTGCTTTGCAGTCAGAGTTTGTCCTGTCTGGTTGCTGTTTGAATAGTAAAGTTAGACCAAGTGCTGATTGTTTATTGACATAAAACCTCCACTGTTAGAGTAAATTTTCGTTCAATCATCAATAGAGAACTTCCCCAGTCCCCTTCAGGTGATAAATTATGACCTTTGCCTTAGTTTTTCTATATCACGCGTATCAAATAACGATGATTATTGTAAGTATATTTTAAGTTTAAGTTTAAATCGGCAGCGAGGTTTTCACTTAGATTATAGAAGGTCATGATGGTGATGAAAAATAATAATGAGAAATTGTTGGTGGTGAGCATTCCATTTTGACATGAGTTCATTTCAATTTCCTTCAATAAACAAACGTTGCCGAGGGTCACGTCCTTGAATGATGTACCTTGTGCATGCTGTCGGCTGCCTTTCTTCCATTCGCGCCATTTTGCCCCGGGTTTCCATTTCCGCCACTTGTTATGATATTTACATAGCCAGCCATCATTTTCGCGTAGACTGTGACTTTAGATGACAGATTAAAAAATAATGATAATAAAAACTTGCGTTGCATAATCCAAAATTCTGACAATTTGCGACCCCATTCTAGTGACTCTGTTGTAGAAGTAACGCCACTACAGTCAACCCAGTCGTGAAAGTGCGATCCCATCCTGCAGCACATCCCTACTAGCTTATTTCTAGGATGTACCCCTCGGGGATTTGGTACCTCTAGACCCCCACACAAATGATACTTGGTCCTGACCTACACAAGCCACATACGAAAAAGGGCAGAAGATAATAGCCTTAAATTTCTGGCAGTCCTTAACTCACCTGTTGGACCATGAACTCCATGCTTCCCATCGTCTCCATCGGTACCAGGAGACAGGATATTTAAATTTTGCACTAAGTTGGGAGCTCTGAGGTTCAGTTGACTGTCTTTCAAAAAGACCACCTTTCGGCTGAATATTGTCAACTTTTTTGTACCACGCAAGTCCACGTCACCCTATGGGAAATAAGCAGCGTATAATCCCTTACATGTATATCGAAACCGCCCTGAGGCAGTCAATGTTCTCTCAATTCAGAACTGTTCGTGCTCCATTTGGACATTCTGAATCGAAACACTTTTCGATTGGGTGTCAGAAACCAAAACTAATTTAAATTGATCGCAACAGTCATTTATAAATGGCCTCCATTGCTACAATACGTTCTTCATCCAACTGTAATTCGTAGAGCTTGCGAAAACATCAAGGTTCAGTTTTACTGATCGAAACGCTTACCACCTGTTTACTACCCGAGGATGTTTTGTATCCAGCCATATTAATTTACGTTCGTTTTCTACGTTAATTATGTTTTTGAACCCATCTTACTAAAAGTAAGGTGGGTTCCTGATGTTAAATTCTGCAATCAGTAACAATATAATCTGCGTTGAAGAAGTTTCATGTGTGGGGTGTCTAGTTTTTGTACAACACCCTTACATCGCCCTGGGCAGTAATTATAATTTAGTGTTTGTTGTTAAGAAGGTCACAAGTATACAAAACAGAACTTTGTTTGTGTTTTACCCGCTTGCCTCTTTACTAACTTGTTGTGCGCAACAGTCAACATCTGTTCGTGAGATCTCCCAGGTTTTGATCGTCACTGAACGTTAGGACTGGTACGAACTGACACAAACTGGGTATGAATTGTCTGACTTTAATACGATTCTATTGAGTACGAAAGGTTCTTGGGAACAAACGAAAGGGTACCACTAAAAAACCAAATTTCCCCTAGCCAAAGTTAAAATAAATTGTAAAAAAACCTACCTTAACATATACAGTATCAGCAAGAATTTCAAGCTCGATTCTATTGGCTCGCTCCTGGGTCTGTCCGAAGGCTACCTCTCTTTTTGTACGAAGATGCTCTTGAACGTAATCCATGTGGACATTCCGACCAAGTACTTGATAACGGTCTGTGATTTCAAGGCATTAAAAGAATGTGTTAATTGATCGAGGTTCTGTCTGATAATAACCATGTACC
Organism: Pocillopora verrucosa; assembly: GCF_036669915.1. Classification (NCBI taxonomy): domain Eukaryota; kingdom Metazoa; phylum Cnidaria; class Anthozoa; order Scleractinia; family Pocilloporidae; genus Pocillopora; species Pocillopora verrucosa. The sequence goes on along the minus strand of NC_089318.1, from coordinate 20,810,236 downwards.
TCGTTATTTATCTCATCTCTATTAAGGACCAGTGATCACCTTGAGGAGGAGGGGTCCGGAGTAATTTGGGGGAGATCACGTGGTTTTATAGGAAGAAGGAAGGTAGGATCGGTCGTCGCCAACATAATGAACGGGTGACTACAGAAAATCGACTGCCAATGAGAGATGATCATAACAAAGTTAACGAGCCTTGGTTAGGGGGAGGGGGAGATTTAGCTAAATTTGATCATGACCCAACCACCCACTTCCCCTTTCTCCTCCCCCCCCCCCCCCTCTTCCCCTCACATAATGACTGGTCTCATACCTGAGAGAACACAGCCGTAAAACTCGGCCCTCATGGAAATATGTTCATTCCACGATTTTGGTTTTATTTGGACATATCGAGCTGTAATTGGTTGCAACAAGACATGGGTAACCACGGTGTTCTGATCTGCATTACCAGTAAAAACCTGAAAAATAAAAGGAACAATTCATGTGACTCCACATGGTATTTAGGTTAACTCCGCAAAGACAATCACCGGCAAAAAAAATCGTAGTGAATTTCAAAAAAGAACGATGAAGGTACCGTTGGTAATGCTTTACGGCGATTGGCGCAAGAGAACATCAAATCTCAGCTCTCCTCAAAACAATTCACAGCTGTTTTCAGGGAGGAGAGTGAGACTGGCTGACTTAGCGAAGAACGAATACTTAGAACCGCGGGGAAAGACCGCCAATTAGAATTGCTAAACAAACTGATGCTCTTTGGGAAAGTAAAACAGTTAGTTTGGCATCAATTAAAAGTTGATAAAGGTTGGTTAACCACCGTGGTGAATTTCAAAAAGTTGACGATTCGAATGGAAAACGTCAGAGATAATTTTACATGTAGTTGATAATCAATGAGAAGCCAGATGTGTTGCACATACAGACACAAAACTTGAAATAGAGATAAACAGACACGAAATGGTGATATATCTTATGAAATGTGACCCCCATCATTAAAACTAAATAAAAATTACATATAAATTGCAAAGCTCCCTACAGCCCTCGCTGCATAAGCTGCATTATTAAGGACACCACAGCACCTTATCAACTTCATTCTCTTTATAGGCCTGAAGAACGTTACTGCCATCCGCACTGTAAGCGAAAGTATAACTTTTCACCCATTGGTTGCCGTAGTCATTACGTCCCTGAGTCGCAAGCTTTGTAATTTTCACATTTCGTCCGAAATCGATTTGAAGCCACTGATTGAGATCATTGCTTCCCGCTGACCAGGCACTTGTTTTACCTCGGGCGGCTTGGCGGTTTAGTCGGGCGTTCTGTTTTCCGTGTGCCGTATCCCAGGAGGATGAAGCAGTAATCTGTTGATCAGTAATGAGACCGCTCTCTAGCCCAAGTGCTTCTTCGCCCGAACACGCTGATGAGAGAGTTCAAAATAAGAATTTAGGACAACGTATCGAGTTAATTTTGTAAGTAGACCAGGTTGCATTGGTTTTTACTGTTGATATTCTCTCGTTTTTGCTAAATTTTCATTCTGATTGGTGAACGAGGAACCAAGCATTATGTATCGTCTAAGGTGGGAAGATTTTGGTTGTTTCACGATAAAACTTACCTGATCCCCCTTTCCCCCCTTTAAAGCTCTGTAACATTCTTATGACCCACCCACCCCCCCCCCCCCATTGGCAGTTAATTGATAGCCGATTTTCTGCAATCCCCATTTGTACTCCATTGACGATAACTGCCCCCCCTCAACTACTTCTAAAAACCATATGATCCCCTTAAATCCCCCAGCCCCAGCCCCACCCCCCCTCACTGAACAAACCCTCGAAGATTTCGCCAAATTACAGCTAATCACTTCTTCGTCTCCTCTCTGTTTAAGGAACTGTTTGTTTTCACCATTTTTCTCATTGACTCAATAAGAAGTTGGCCTTTGTCATGACTGGGTGCTGTGATTGTTTTGTTCTTGGTTGTGAATCGACCGAAATCTGGTATTACAACCAAAAAGTTCATAAAGCGATGAACCATCTAGAGAAACAGAAACTGGATTTTTTTCCGCGACAAGCCTCAAGGTTCGAGAAAAAACAGAAATTAATTATTTTTACCAAATCAGAATTATGTTTTTCATCCATGAGATGAAAATACATAAAATAGCGTCAACAACTTAACCGCATATCGAAAGCTTTCAAAGCGAATGTCAGACAAATATATTTCGGAACTCTCAAATATGAAACGCCAAATTTGAAAAGCCAAACGGCTCAAAGGTATTTCTTGTTGCCCATTGCGTATTTAATGCTTTTATCAATACTGATCAGCTGAACGCCAACATCAAGTAATGACAATCAAATCCTTACGTAGGGAAGGTAAATATGGATGACAACAACAATTCATATATATGTTTGATAAATTCATTACCTGCTTCAAATTTAACAACTGCTGGTGTCTCAAACCAGTTCATTGGAGAGTATTTTACTGTCCCGCCAAAAGATTGATCCCCAATCCTCAATTGAGCACATCCTTCATCTACAAAATATAAACACAACTGTCTTTCTTAAAAACCGATGCTCTTGAAACTGTAATGAAATATCTTACAGCCGACACTGGAATATTTTTAACACTGATCCACAAATTTCAACTTAGATGCTATTCACTTCACACAGAAAGTCGCTCTCTAGTTCGACTACTGAACGAACACTTAACAACCTCGTGGTCTCTGGTACACAATTCATATAAGAAACACTGCTCAGTCCTTCTCTTACAAAACATTTAATTTCAATCTCCCTTCTTAGAAAAGTACTGACATATTTCGTTTTTTAGATTCCAAAGAATTAAAACCAAATTTTCCAAAATTATTTTTAAATGTGCTGAAAACTCGTACTGCTGAACTGCTGAACTGCTGAAGAGCAAACATCGAGGGCGATTTCTTAGGATATCTACGGCAGAGAGTCAAGAAATTGCTGTGGCTTTGCTTTTGGGGCCATGGTACTAGCTCTGTTTTTTAAACTGAAGGCGTCCATAGATGCCTTTTTAGCACTAGTGAGAATTTTCTTGCGGTTGGGTAGCTCTTCGAAATTTCAAATTGCGTTTCGGAAACTATAAAATCTTTCGCAAGTTCTTCTCATTGGAAGAAATGAAAGGTGTTGTGGAACAAACTTCTTAAATAATTAGCCAAGGATCACCCAATCAATCGATCAACCTGACCGACAAACAGACTAGCCACTCAACCGAGTATCGAAGCATCGAAGTACAGTGGAAATACCTTCCGTCAAGGTACCAGCCACCAGCCAAACAGTCAGCCAATGAGGTTTCAGTTGGTAAGAGTGATATCTTACGGACTTGGTGGCTGACCAACAAAATAAAGAAATGAACCCACAAGAAGTCGTTTTAAACATTAGGCAATCCTCTCAATGTAGTTGCTCACAACCACTTTAACATCAATAAATTTTATATCCTTTAAATAAGACACGTGTGCCTTTTAACTGCATTTTATTTTCTAGAATATGTAGCTCGATTAATGCATTTTTCATATTTTTGTATTATTTGTATCGACAAATGAGCTAAATACTTAGTCTAAGATTATTTTCTAGCTATCACTGCTCATAGTATATACTTTAATGTTTACAATAAACTCAATAATAAAATCAAAACTTATCAAAATCCACATACACGGCGAAAGTGATTGGTTTAGGAACTATCATAGCGATTGCAATAATGACTTTTGACTTATTAATTCAGGGATTGGAATGTTTCTCCAGCAACCTCTCTAGGCAGGTAGAGGGATAAAAAGACTAAAAAAAATAACTAATTAGGAACGATATCGGCTGCACTGGGAAAATTAAAACATTGTTAACTTTTTTTTTTCTTTCTTTTCTTACTTAGTAAACTACTTCCCTTTATTTTTGTTTTTTTTTTTTTTGTTTCCACTTTACTCTTTTTCCTGTGTAAATAAACACTATAGATGAACATGTAATCATTGAAAAATGTGGTAAATTTAAGAGAAAAAAGGAGTCAAATAAAGCTAAGCAAACGTGAAAAATGACTTCTCTAGATTTTGTGGAAAGGGTACCTAACCTATAACGTTGATACTTTAAAAGAGATCATCAACTACTAGAATTTGAATGGCGGATGAATACTTTTGTTCATTCATAGAAACGAAGCTAGAAACTGACCTTCTCCACTTGTCAAATCCAAGATTGCGAGAAAAAGAAACCCCAACAGATTCTTGGAAGGATTCATGAAAATTCGTCTACTTCTTGGCTCCGACTCTATTTCACACAGTCTAATCAGTTTCTTTCGAAGTGCCACCCACTGCGACTTCAATAATGAACTAAGACAGGTGATGCTACTGACAACTACAATAAGTATCAGTTGAGTCACCGGAAATACCACAATAAAATAAAATTCTTCCCTGATTTATTTCTGGCAGGTTTTGTACGGGTGACACAAGCATATCCAAATTTGATAACAGTTAATTTACATCCTGAGAACCCGAGTTTCTTTCATCAAAATTATTTTGACCTAACTGATACAAAGTATTATAGAAACAGCACAGTCATATATTTATAAACACTCATTTTTTGTGCTGCCAGTCCGCGATACTTGTCCAGGAAGACAGGAAGAGGGGGGGGGGGGGAGAGGATAGGGTCCTGAAGAGATATTGGCTTCCTAATCATCCTTAATCACATCTTCTCTGAACTGATTAGCGCCATACATAAACATTAGGACAAGGAAGGTTCGACAATTTGGATCTTAAATAAAAATGGTTAAATTCCTCTATTTCCACCTCTTAAGCTTCCCTTAGATAGAATCAATTATTTCAGCGAAGTTTGACCTCTACTGTAGGTTTTTATTGAGACATCCAAATTTCTAAACGCCTCTTCACTTGATTTCCCCAAAAAGTTCATTTAGATGGTTAAACATTATGACAGAACTACCTATGAAAAAAATAATCTCGTTTTGTCATAATTGATACAAAATCGCTGGCAGATCGAAAATCGGTCTTATCCGGAAAAAATTTTAGAGTCGTTTCCTAGAAAGGGTTTTTTTATGAATGTATCTTATCAAGAGAGGACATAACTTTTTGTTGAGGCAATCCCCATTGAGTTATTCGAGAATCAAACTATCTTAGTCGTTTAGCATCTTAAAGTGAGTATGGCACCCAATATAGTACCTTACGGGAAGCTGTATTATTTTTGTTTGTTTGTTTGGCTTTTTGACTCCTTCAATTGGTTCCTTTGATTTGAAAGCGGGATTGAAGATCCCTTGTTTCCACCAAACGAGTGTGTAATAAAATCGACCATTTAAATATCGGAAAGAGGCCAGCCACCTGTCAGACAGCCTGTCAGGATAGAAGCCAGAGGTGCCTGGTCAGTTCTCAGCTTGATTAGTATCATAATAGACTAATTTCGTGAATCGCAGCCTTATTCAACGATGTATTGAATTTCCAAAGCCCTCTTAACCTAAACTCAACAGTTAGAACCTATATTTATTTCAATTTTTTTCCTTCGAGAAATTTTGACACTTAGCTTCATAAATATTTACCTATATCTACCAAGAAGTTAAGGTTAAGATGTTTTTCATTCTGATACAAATACCACTCTTGACATCACGCTTTCGTGAGATGTATTATTAGTTTACCATGAAAGATGGAATCAATAATATCTGCAGACACAGGAATATTTTTTCGTTGTTTTTCATAAACAATGATAACCATCAAAGAAAGCTGTCACTTGTCTCCTTTTCTTTTGTCTCAGGCTCTTTACAAGGTGAATATCATCTATCTTTCATTGCCTTACGAAATCAATATTTACTTATATCTTCTAAATTCTTTTTACTCATTTGATAACTATTACAAATAAAATGGTTATTGTTAACTTTGTAGAGATGCTATCAATGATGGGAATATGAATAGCCGATTCTCTCGAACTACAGGAAATGGTTTTCTCCCGGCTAAACCGATGCTACCAGTTTCTCTTAAGCTTTACAGTTTATCACAATTAAGTTAAACTTGCCTGATACTCAGGTTGCGATTGACATGCTTGTGATATGAAAATAATGTTTATAATGAAGAAAACTAAAGAAATTGAGAGTCAGTGTTATTTACTTGAGCCGTGTTCGCGTTTTGAAACGGGATCCTTGCGTTAATTGTGCTCTCAATCATGCAGGTGACCACTTTGTTAGAGTGTATATAGAAGTCGGTTAACATTCTCTCTTTCCTTTGATAATACGCCGCACCAGTCAAAATAAATCGGCCCAAAAATTTTCCAGCTCCCGTGAATTCTTTGGAGCGAGCTGCTTCTTAATAATCTTGATGACCATTTTGTCGTATGGTAAATACCGATCAAAGAGTGTATGATATTTGATGATAAGCTGGTCCTAGAGCTTACAGGTCCTTGAGATGACACTGTAAATTGGCCCAGCGTAAAGAGTTTCCACACTTAAAAAAAAAAAAAAAAAAAGAATGAAGATATTTTAGGGATTTGCGTCTTAATGAACTTAACATGGGCAGTTATTTCGCAGGAGCGTGCAAGCTTATCAGGTCTCAAAGAAAAAACGTTCAAAAACTTTCTACCTCTTCATCTACTCTCTTTGGTGTTTTGGTAGAAGACTATAAAAACTTACACGAGTTTGGAGAAGACTTCACAGGTTTTGAAGAGTGCACTATCGCAAAGCATCCTTGAAGGACCTTTAAGTACCTTGAGTCGGTAAATCTTTTTACCCCCATGGTAAAATCTGATCTTCGTTGTTGTTTAGCTCGGAAATACAGCTGCTTTATATTAATTACTTTTTGGATCGTACTTATTTATTAACTGCGCCTACTCGACAGAACTCCAGGGGAAAATGCTAATATTTATCACTTAAGAGGGGGAGGGGTGGAGGATTAAGTATTACTCTGGGAATTTTACGGGGAAGATTCCTCTTATACCCCATTCACACCAGCAAAACATATTTACTTAAACCGGGTTTTATTGAATGAAAATCAGAAATAGAGAACTTAAAACTGAGCTTTCCATCGGTTTTAAAGTAGTCACTAACTTATATTTCCAATGAGCTAAATTTGAAGGCGACAAACATCGGTCTAAACATTTCCTATGAAGAATAAAGTTTTTAACTGTGATTAATTAAAAAGCTTTGAAACATGTCCAAGCTTTGGTGTCAATGGGATATCAGTTTGATTTTACGCTCAGAGAGAGATTTTTACATTTTGAGCATTTTGCAGTCAATGCATGGTAAATCAACAAAACATAGGGGAACTTCCGCTTCCCTTGTAATTTAAAGAGTGACGATACCTTTTATACGCGTAATATCATATGGACAATCCTACCTATACTTGGAGTCACAAGTACTGACTAACTGAGTGAACTGTTAAATATTCTTTCCCTTCCTCACTTACGTTTTATTCCGGAAATATTTAAACTGCAATATTATTTTCGCTGCCTCATATCACCAGGCTTAAACTCCTCGATTTATTTACTCTACAGAAAACAGCTGTATACAGTCCTTAACATAATTATAGAAAGAGAGTTCAGTTTTCAACATGGACAACCCTTGAAGACCGATTGTAGTGTAAACGAGATGGCTTACTTCTGCTCCAAGACAAGTTTCCAAGTATTTCTATGATAACTCGTCGAATGTGTCTCATCTTCCAGCAGTAAATGACAGGGTTCAAAGATGAATTAAGAAAGATCAGAGTCCATGAGAAAATAAAAACTTTCCGGAAAGCGATACTCGAGCCATAGATTCTAACAACAGCAATGCAAATGAAAAAAGGCAAATACGAAATTAAAAATACGAGATATACGTAAAATAAACCAACTGTAGATTTAATAAGCGCGGTAAAATTTGCCTTTTCACGAGCCTGAACAATTTCTTGTATCTGCATGGACTGAATCTGTTTCTTGTGGCGTCGGACAGTTAAATATATCCTGGTGCACACCACAAAGGAGACAATAAAGCCAGTAGCTGCAATAACTAAAAGAACAAGATTCTGAGTTGCGGAGGAACTCCACAATACCAATAAAGAAATAAATGCACTGAACACCCATATAGAGATCACCACAGTAACAGCACGTCACAAGCTCCTGATATCTGAGATGAAGATGAACGACTAAAACTCTGTCGACACTTACAGCTACAACGCCAAGGAACGAAGCAGCTGAAAATAAATTGCTTGAAATATTCCACACTTGGTAAGTGTTGCAGCTTGGACGGTCCAGTTTCAACCACTTGACCAGAGAGAAAGTATATAAAGGTTGAACAAATAAACCGACTCCAACGTCAGAAAAAGCAAGACTAAGCAACAATGTTTTCAGAGTCTTTGGCAAAGATGACGTTCTGCGTATCGCGTACATTGTAACAATGTTTAACATGATAGCGGTATAACTAAGGAAATTATTGAAACACAGTTTGCGATGAAAGTTGTCCGCAGTTCTTTCAAGTCTGAATTAGAGAAGGCATACTGCAGAATGACTGCACAAAAGGATCCGTTCATTGTGATTTGCACGAAGAAGATGTTTTAAGACCGTTTTGCCTGTTAATTCAATTCCTCGTTAGATCAGGGCCATTCAATCTGAATTCTATCTCTTTTTTTAACTTCTGTGATAGTCTTTACAAATGCTATACTATCAATCATAAAAATTCGCACTTTGAACTTAGTTTTTTTTTACCGAAGCTCTCTCATTGTCCGCCTGTGAACATCTGGCTCAAAAGAGATGACTCATCGAAGTCCAATGAATTAATTGAAACTAAATGCTGGCGGTTTCCTTTATTGCTATTTAGAGAATAAATGACAAATGGACTTTTTAGCATACTAATTCAACAAAAGGCAAGTCTCATATCATCCGTCAAGAAAATTTTGTTCTATCTATTTTCCTAACAAACCCGGCTAACTGTCAGCCTTACTGAAGCTCTCTCAATGTCCGCCTGTGAACATCTGGCTGAAAAGAGATGACTCATCGAAGTCCAATGAATTAATTGAAACTAAATGCTGGCGGTTTCCTTTATTGCTATTTAGAGAATAAATGACAAATGGACTTTTTTTAGACGCCGTATGCTTCAGAAACCATCCATTATGTGAATTATAATTACTAACAACGACAAAGAAAATATTATCATCGCTAAGCATACTAATTCAGCAAAAGGCAAGTCTCATATCATCCGTCAAGAAAATTTTGTTCTATCTATTTTCCTAACAAACCCGGCTTACTGTCAGCCTTGTGTAAAACGAAAGCAATAAAGCTGAATTTAATTAAGTTTTTTAATATTCCAGAACCCTTACGTGCCAATAAGTGTTAAAGCAAGCTGCAAAATAAGTTATAACGAGTCGAGAAGAGATCACGCATGTGTTATTCAGTTTACTTTCAATAATACTGCCACGTACCCTGACAAATCAAGACTCGCGGTTGGTGTTTTCGTTGAGGGACATATTTTCACTTTTCTAATTTTCGTTATAATCAATATCACAATTTTCATTCTCGTCATCATCTCCATCACCACCGGTACTATTGCTATCAGAATAATTATCGTTATCACTGTCATCATCATTATTATTGTCATTATCGTTGCCATTATCGTCATCATTATTAACAGGATTGACAGATATTATCGGGTCTATTTGTCCAGGTTATTACACAGCTTAATTAATTACAAAGAACGACGGTCTCTTATTAAAAAGTAAGACAGACTTTTTTGCTTTTTTACAAAGTGCGACGAGTGTTATTCGATACGAAACGATCGGTTTTTTGGAAAAAAAAGGTGGTGGGCCAAAAAACGATATTCTAACTGATTGGCTGTCTTATAATATTCCAATAAGCGAAATATTCGTTTATCTTCGACAACAATTACTTCGTAAACTTTGTTACTTTGTTCCTTACATTGAGCGCAATTTAACTTCTTAAAAATACGTTGTCTTTGTATTTCCATGGTAATAATGTGGAGTATCAGAAAAAGGAAAATATCCCTCGCTTTGTCATTCAAAGCAAACATGAAACCAGGTACAAACTTAGGTCGCTTTTCCTCTATCTTTTGATGTAATCGACAACAACTTGATTTCTACAACTACTTTGGACATGTATGTTCAACATTTATGCTACCAAAGAGAAAATGTAATGCAATTTCGAGGAAACAGCTCTGACCAAGCGGCAGCTTTCCGCATCAACCTACTCGCCTCGCAGGAGGCCCCCCCAAAAAAATGAATTATCATAATTTCAAAAAGTTGTTTCAAAAACGCGGGAAAAGACACGACAAATGATAGAAATGAAAAAACGACATGCTTCTAATTGGCTGGAAACGAGGCATTTTTCATGAAACACGAGTGCAAAGTTGTAAACCAAGTAAAAATTTAAAATACGAGCGCGTGCTTTGTTTTGTTTTGTTTTTTTTTTTCATGTAAATTATCAATAGTTGAAAACACGATTTCTTGCGCAATTTGTTGTAAATAAGCACTTGAAAATTTTTCAGGCTACCAATTGCACTCGCCCTACGAGTTCACGCAATTTTGTTGACTTTGAAAAGTTTACCCGCGCTAATTAGCACCATATTACACTCGAAATCATGTTATTACCAATATCAGTATGAATTCAGATCTAGAACTCGTTGTAATACAGCTAGGTTTCGACGTAACAAAGTTTTTTTTCCACCCTGTCAAAACACCATTCGTTTTCGTGTTCACGTGGTCAGCGGACATTCCCAGTAATTCATGACGCACTGAATAGAAGCCAGGCCAGTTCCATGATGGCCATAACAGCTACAGTAGTAGAACAACTGATTATTAGATGGATTTGTTCGGGTCGAGAGCAGATAAAGCTGCGCAAGGTCTGTTGAACATGAGACACCAACAATCTTTTTACCCTGCAAAGGTAAATAAACGAACTCGAATATAAAAAATGTAACTAAACAAGACTATTCTCTAATTTGAAAAATTTGGAGTTTCCCATAAATTCTTGTGAAAATTTAATTTAGCTCAATATGTCGGTATATTTTAACGAAATTTGATGAAGAAGTGTAGAATTAAATTAGACAAAAGTGTTGTTGTTGTATACGGCAGATGAAAATTATAGTACATTTATATGTTCCTGTTTATTAAAGGAATTGATTAATTTGTTCATTTACTTTGGAGACTATTGCTGAAGGATAAATGGAATGAAATGAAGGAAAAATACCAGAGTCCAGTCGTGTAAGCATACATGACACAGTAATTGCTTATCACGCCATATGACGTCACTTCAAAGACCTATGAGTTCATTTATAGAGAAGTGAGGCAAACCAGTCGAGCGACTAGCCTTAAATATCCCGTTATTAGCTAAAGCATGAAAGGAATAAATGTAGAAATCTTCCTTTGAGCATGGTTACATTTGGTTTACCATTATCACGTTGATGTTAGCACATACGTCAGATGTACTCAGAAAGACTCAAGAATTTATTGGCATGAAGGCAAGGCAAACAAGTTGGATAATCAGCCCTAACCACTTTAATTTGTTTTCAAGAATAGTTTTGAATATCTTCTTCTAATTGTACTTACACATGGTTCACCCAGGATTGCATAACCCAGGTTTTCATCTGCGTAAAGGTAAGCCAAACAATCTGACAAACGTCCTTACACTTCTCGTTATCAACAAAACTACAAAGCGAATAGTCGTGAATCTCTCCTTTGAAGCTACTTACCCTTGGTTCACCCTTAATCACTTTAACTGGATTTGCTATACTGTTGCTGGTGATTGGAGATTGATTTCCAATCAGATCCTCAGTTTTATGTTCACACTGGGAGAAGTCTCCAGCTCCTTTAGGTCCCTGTGGCCCTTGTGATCCGTTAAAACCCTGGGAACCCTGTGTTCCATTGAATCCCTGAGGTCCCGCTGGTCCAATCGGTCCTTGAGAGCCGTTGAAACCGCGTGGTCCAACGGGGATCTTACTCACATTCTCTAACTGCGGAAAAAGACCTTTTTTGATACAATAAAACAAATTTTATTCGCCCTAATCAATTGTTAAAACTAAAGAGATTATCATTACTACAATCGGAGCTCGTAAGAATTAATCTCCGAGTTGAATATAGATAGCAGTGCGGGCTTCGTCAATCATCTACTGTCGTATATATTCAGATATACAGCGATTTGAAAGTGCACAAATGTTTTGCGCACGCGTCCCTTTGTCTATGTTGCGTTTTACTTCGTTAGGTGTAATGGTTCTGGTTGGATGTTTTGCCCTCTCAAGGCAGATTGGAAGTTTGCTTAAAATAACTTAAACTGCCCAATTCAGGTACCTTTAAGGACAATGTTGAGTTGATGTCGTTAAGTAGAGTTATTGTACTGATATCCTCTCGATCAAGTCTTTCAGCCGTACTGTTGAGCTGATAATGACATAATAATTATCACACAGTTGCAATGGAATGCCCTAAAGAGTAATCCTATTAAGCTACTAAATTGTGTGTTCGTAATTATAGAATGATTTTTTATTCAGTAAAAGAAAATCACTTTTTTAAAGTGCAATCTTTTATTGTACTTCTATGTAGATGAGCCACGAACAAGTCTGAACACAACACAAAACTTAATGACGTGTAGGAACTTCCCTGTCCTCTTCAAGCCACCCCTCCCCTCCAGTTTGTGTTTAATTCTTGTGGCTTGTCCCCAAAACGTAAAAGTATCTTGGTCATGATTCGTTTAAACTTTCAAATTGATCGATCGAACATTTGGAGCATTCTTAAGCTAACAAACTGAAGTGATTTTAGACACCCACTCAAAAACCGGTTCTGTGTACGTTAATCAGCTTTTGATGAGTATGAATTATGTAATAGAGGAGAACTTGAAAACAAAAATGAGTGAGTTCTTAGCAAGCGACCATGACTGTTATGTTTGTAATAGGAACCTTCAATATCAGAGTTGTGTTCACAGCCTCCAGTTCGTTCTTTAATTCAGCGTCGGAGGCTAACACCCAATTTCGTGTTGAGTTAAGATCATATCTGATTAAATCTGTCTGAAAACAAAAAGTGCATGGACATCGGAGTTAATTATTTACTTGCTTCTCCGTTGACCATATTCTTCAACCCGCGTGTTTGCTTCTGCTCTCTGATAGCGAGGGTCGGGTCTGGTCGAGTAAATAATTACGCAACCGAACCCAGGCCTCCCACGTTTTTTCTCTTCTCCGCCTCTTTCGTGCCGCTTATTATTGCGCCTCGTTTTACTGACTGAGTGCCTAAAGCATGCTACTTGAGGAGGATAATTTGATTTTAACAACTGAGTTGACAATACAAATAGCCACCGTGAAGAGTTTCCAAGCTGACGTTTCGAGCGTTAGCACTTCGTCAGAGCGAAGGACGAAGGGCTAACCTTCCGTGTACGCGCTAATGCTCGTAAGGTCCACTCAGAAACTTTTCACAGAGGCCAATTTACAGCATCAATTCAGTTGATAAAACCAAATTATCTTGTTATCAGTCCCTCATCGACGCAGCACCACAGTTGCTTTAGAAATTTACCCCCTTTATTTACTTGATGTTAAACTTTCCAACTCCAGTCTCAATCGACAAATTAATTCTTTGTCTTATACTCTTTTACCTTGTGCCATAACAGGTCAACTGTTGATTGCAATGAAGTGGTTGTAGTTTAATATTGCAATACCAAACCTGCACTGTGCAATCAGGAAGAGAATTTAACTCAGCACCCAATATGTAATCTCAAAGCATTCCTGTAAAGTTCCTTATTTACACGATAACGTAGCACATCGCTTTCATTACCTTGAGAAGAAAATTTGAAGTCGTGTTCTGTAGAAGAACGAGGAATTTGTTGTCTTTATCCTGGAGGGCTGTTTCAGTAATGTTTAGCTTAAAAGCAAACAAGAGCAAAAAAATGAACTTCCGATGGAATCTGTATCAAATTTCCCCGCGAAATCAAGTTTTTTGTGAAAAAGTGGGACTATTAGCGTACATTACCTTCTTTGTCAAATTGTGCAATTTTCCGTCAAGATCTCGAAGCGATAAGTGAACAACTTTGAGCTCATGTGTTTTCTTTTCCTGCAAATGAAGAAGTATCTGGAAACTGACTTATTCCACAGTTAAAAAATGAGACCTTGCGCACACTGAGTAGAAGACTTATCGCGACCAAAAGCGTAACCAAAATTCATCAACTATACTACATTTTCTCACCAGTTTCTGTTGAAGGTTTGTGACGTTCCTCTGGAGATCCTCTATCCAGGCTAAAAAATCTCTTTGAGTAACAGCGGAGGGACTGACTGAAGAAGATTTGAAACAAAATAATTACAGAACAGCACATTGGAGTTAAACCACATCCACTTCAACGAGAGGACATAAGCTTTTTTCCTATTATATTTAACAAAAAATAATCTTTCCACTCTTATTAATCCAACTCTGCTTTTCGTGGCAAGAAAAGAGCATTCGCAAGAGATCACGTCCCTGTCAATGATGTTCTCATTATTATTTTTGTTTTGCTTCGTTTCTTTTCTTCATTGTAACTAAACAGGAGCACGGCGAAATGCAATCTGTTGTTTTGAACGACGAAAGAAAGGTAACATTAAGTATAGAGCTTTACTGCTCTACACAGGCTACGAATACGTTTCTGTTAAGTTAAGTATTTGAAGGGTCGCTTAAAAAAACTTTGCTTCCCCGTAAACAGTCTCGCAATCTTGCCAAACGAAACAGTTTTAGTATGACGTCAAGCGTACATTGAACAGTCCTCTCATTGGTCGAAGTAAATTGTCAATCATGAGGTATAAGTGCGAGCTAATTTTTAATTCATACTTTTCATTTCGCCGACTCATGATCATTCCACGCTCTATTTAATCTGGTAATCTTATGTTTTGAAAAGCCTTCCCTCCCGCCTATCTGAACGCAGCTGTCAAAGTCTTTATAGCCATAGAGCCAAGTGCTGGAAATAAATAAAATCTAGCAACTATTTTTTCCAATTAAATAGCTGTGATACGAAAAATAACACCAATAAACAGAACACAGAACAGACTTGTTATGACAATGTTCAAATGCGAAACAAAGATTGAGCAATTTTTTGCGAAATCAACGTATCATCTTACAGTACAGTACATCGTGGCAACTGAACTCTGCCAAACTGCTTGACTGACCTTAGCACTGATAGCAAAACATAGTTGGACCGCGTCCGCACTTATATTTTTCGAGATCCAGAATATGTCCTGGCGAGCTTTTATATATGTTGACACTCTCAAGTTAGATCTTTATCCATATTCTAACCTTCACTTGATGACTGACACCCACAACCTGCTCCTACTTTCCCAAACAACATCAGCAGAACCAGCGCTAATGCAGCGATCGACATCAATGACCCAATGATTATGGACATCAGTATTGCTGCTCGACAGCATCGTCCATTTGATTTCGCCTCAACAAAGTCAACTTTACTTTTGTAATTGTGTTGTTTCCACGGATCGTCTTTAATTTCGAATTCTTTTCGACCAATTTCCTCCTCTACACAATACGTAACTTGACTTTTCATTGGAGTTTGTAAACCATGGGGAGATTTTTCATCCAAGTAAACCCACTCTTGAAAAGATGGGTTTACAACAATTCGCCCCCGGTTAGCCTGCATTGTGGATGAGAACCTTTCCGTTTCACGGTGGTAGTCAAGTTCTTGTTAAGAGGACTCGTGTCGAGTGTGCTCTGAACAAATTTCTTATTAGCACAAATTTCACACTTGATACACTTACAATATTTCTGCCCATATTGTTCCTGGGGTAATTTATTTATGCAACGATTGTTCACCGCAAGTGGCCAGGTAGTAACGTTTTACACAATCAAGAAACATTCACTGGGTGTGAGATCATATTGCTTCTGTGGAACGGTTTCTGTGGTATGAAATAAAATTAGCCCTTGCAGTTACTGTAATTTCGTAATGTGTTTTAGGAAGTTTCTCCAGGGCCTAAATAAACTGTTGACGATCACCCATTTGGTCACAAAACGACTCCACGCACGATAAAACCCCAGTTTCCGTAATAGGGAAAGTTAAAAGCTTGCTTTTTACTGTGAACAAAGCAGGGCATAACAACCGTATATCTATTCGATTATAACAAACTTTCTTTCTTTATAAGCTTTCGTGTTTATCGAGACAAATCAATATAGATTCTTCGCTGTTCGAACTGAGAAGTCTGCGATTAATATTTCGCTAAAGAAAAGGATAAACAAATTTTCTCGTTTTCCTTTTCAAGATGAAGACGAAAAACTGTTGTCAAAGATCATCTATCACTCTCTGCATGATGACAAGTTCTTGTTACCAGCAATTGAAATTTACCGACAATTATCACGTATTGGTATTGTGATGATATAATTCATTCAAACGTCTGCTTCTCTGCGATGTCTTTTTCAAGAATTACCTTTTGTTCTTGACCACTTCATTTTTATAAAATGTCCAAAAAAACGCAAACAAACTTTTTACCCATTTGCGTCTTCGAAGGTAAAAAGTTAAAAATATGGTGAGACCAAGTCGTTAAGCACCGAATGAGCGAGGTTTTGGTCAAATTTTAACCAAAGAGAAAGGCGAGAGAAACTTGACGAATAGAAACGCGAAGTAAAATCTCTAACAATTGTAATTTCAACAAATCACTGAATGGTGAAATACTAAAAACAGTGAGAAAATGAAGTAAAAATTCTAACCTGTTGTATTTTGGAAGGTTTAGCGAGGTAGACGCAAGCGTAACTAGATATCTGACGTTAAAATGACCCCCTGAAAACCCGAGTTTCTTTTTATGAATTTGTTTTGACTGAAGCAACAGCAATATCATTTATCTGTAGATAATCATCGTTGTTAAGTGGAAAGTGAGAGTCCGTTATCAGCTTGTAAATACAGAGGTTGGAGAGGTCGTAAATAGGTTCTCAAAACCTCCCTCCTCCTTTCCTTTGTCAACAGAACCTCGCAAACTTAAACAAAATGCGATTTCCCCTGGATTTGTTACCAGATGCAAAGTCATTTACAATCAGCTAACTTGTACTTGTTAATCGAACTACTCGTTAACCGGAACTAATTTTACTAATTTACTAATTTTTCCCTTGGTCTAAACTTTCCCCGATAACTCGAGCTTTAAATAAAAACGGCGTTCAATAAACGTCAAAGTATCAGAACATGACTGATTGACACGTTCGACCTTTAATCGCAATTTATATGAACGTGTAACATTTATGAAAACGTAATTAAAGCCCACGAAAGCCCAATAAAATTTAGTTTCATCAGAAATTTGAAAATTGCATACAGCGTATTGAAAACCGTTGAATAACGCGCACAGGACCACTCGGTCAGCAATGTAGTTTACTATAAAATAAAATCTAAAATATCCTTTACTTCTGCGATGAATATCTCAGCCTATATATATATTTTTATAAATTTGGCGAAAAGTACAGAGAAAAAAAAGACAATAAACGTAGTGGAAGACTGCAGTCACTGTGACTTAAGGAGAATGGAAAAAAAAATGGCTCTCACTTGTTTAAAGCAATGGGACATGAAAAAGATTAGAGTAATTGCAAGTCATATTTTTTTTGGTTGAAACTCATTGTAAACATGCAGGGATGAATTTATGAGTAGTTGAGCAGGGCTAATGGTGCACTGCATGAGCTCTGGATACAACTGAAAAGGTTCAGCTCATGCGTTCATGTGGTCAGCGGACATTCCCAGTAGTGCATGACGCACTCAACAGAAGTCTGGCCTCTTCCATGATGACCATAACAGTTACAGTGGTAGACCAACTGATTATTAGGTGGGTTTATTAGGCTTGTGAGCAGATAAAGCTGAGCATGGTCTGTTGTACATGAGACACCAACGATCTTCTTACCCTGCAATAAAAAAAAATACTTGAATTTTTTGACTGACAACAAAAAGGGTAGACTATTTGACTACTTCCGTTCAATAATATATCTATTCTTTATTTTGCAGACTTGATCGATCTAATTCCTGATACAAAGGACCTACATATATGTTGTCCAATTACATGAGCATGCGTGATTCCATGTTGGCGTATCACGTCAGAAACCATGGTTTTCATTTGCGTTAAGGCAAGGCAAACAATCTGACAAACGTCCTTACACTTTCCGTTATCAACAAAATTACAAAAGGAATAGTCTTGAACCTTTCCTTTGAATTTACTTACAATTGGTTCACGCTTAATCACTTTAACTGGATTTGGTAAACTGTTGCCGGTGACTGGATTTTGGGTTCCAGTCAAATCCTCAGTCTTGTGTTCACATTGGGAGAAGTCTCCTGCTCCGTTAGGTCCCTGTGGCCCTGGTGGTCCTCTTGATCCATTAAACCCCGGGGGGCCTATAAGCCCCTGGGTACCCTGTGTACCATTGAATCCTTTAGGTCCGGCTGGTCCAATCGCTCCTTGAGAGCCGTTGAAACCACGCGGTCCAATTGGGCCTTGGAGCTTACTAACATTCTCTATCTGCAACATGATTTTTTGATAAAGGGAACAATTTGTGTATCTCTTTTCTCTAATTTAAACTTGAAAGGTGCACATACTGAACGCATGACAGCTACGAACTTGCTGTTGGCTCGTATCCGTGATCTTTCTTTTCTTTTTCCCTTTTCTTTCTTTTCCTTTGAATTTTTATTTGTGTGAAAGCCTCTCGCTCCCTTCATGACATTGATTTTCCAGCGCTTGCGAGCTTAAAGCAAAGTTAATTTGGTTTTATCAAAGAAAAAAAGACGATTTGCAAAAATTGCTCGACATAATACCACCTTAGTGAACACCTTCAGTGTGGAAAACATTTCCGGATCGGACGTAACAGACACAAAGTGTGACAGAACTTCTTGGGGAAACTCATCCTTTCAGCTTAGATGCCAGTTGAGAACTGATTATCGCTAGAAGAACTGCGGCCAATTGCTTAATATCTACGCTTGATTAGTTATCTGCAAATTTCGTCATGTACCTTGGTAGAGAGGGTGGTGTTTAATTCTAACAAAAGTGTCCTCAACTTCACATCTTCTTGTTTTAGTCCATCTGTTACGTTTATCAACTATTTGAACAAAAAAAAAGAGAAAAATGCATTCAATAATGTCAATGTCTTCGGACATGTTTAGGCAAATCGTTATCTTTAAAACAGGACACAGCTTTGTTCCACCCGTGGCATTTTCACGGTGAAATATTGCTGAGATAATAAGGCCTGATTTTTTGGAATTCTTATCAAGCAAGAAAGTTTAATCCAGCGTTAATTCTCTGCTGATGCAGAAATGACAATAAAGACAGAAAAGGAAAAGTGCGCAAGGAGTCTTTGCTAAGCTTTATAACAACTTACCTCCCTTCGAGGTACAAATACTCGCTTTATGTCCAAAAAGTTCATTTCATTCGTCAATTTTCTATTTAACATGAGTTTCGCTCCTGTTATTAATACGATATGAAATATGAATTGGTAATAAACTCCTCTGGCCACGTCCTATCAGATTAAAAGCTTTTTTCCCTGTCTCAAAACTCAAATCGGACAACTGAATAGCATAAAGTGGACGATAACAACGATTGCATACAAAATCTTTCCCAATAACATCCTCACTCAAACTTTGTAAAGATCTATGAATCATTTTGTAGTACTTACCGATATTAGAGAGCTTGCAGTGTGGTTTTTAAATTTGTTCAAAATCTCCTCTGTTTGATTCGCCAACGTATAGGCCCCAACTCCAGATGAACTGATTCGGTTCATCTAAGGAAAGATTTACATGATGATCACATGAATTAGTTGGTTTTCGTATTTTTGATGTTTTTGATCGTTTTTCGTTTGTTTTTGTCTTTGCAATTCACTCTGGTAAATGAGGAAAACTCAGGAAAAAACTCAGTTCCTAAGGCTGTGGGTTACTTTGTAATATACCTGTAGTTGTAACATATGGGAACTACATAGACAATTATAAATTCGTTTCCAAGGCTTTCGCTTGCTGCAGTAGTTTTGAAGTCAGAATACAAATAGCTACCGCGAAGATTTTCCAAGCTGACGTTTCGAGCGTTGGCACTTCCTCAGAGCGAAGGACGAAGGGCTAACCTTCCGCCGTGTACGCATTAATGCTCGTAAGATCAACTTAGAAACTTTTCACAGAGGCCAATTTACAGCATCAATTCAGTTGATAAAACCAAATTATCTTGTTATCAGTCCCTCACCGACGCAGCACCACAGTTGCTTTAGAAATTTACCCCCTTTATTTACTTGATGTTAAACTTTCCAACTCCAGTCTCAATCGACAAATTAATTCTTTGTCTTATACTCTTTTACCTTGTGCCATAACAGGTCAACTGTTGATTGAAATGAATTGGTTGTAGTTTAATATTGCAATACCAAACCTGCACTGTGCAATCAGGAGGAGAATTTAACTCAGCACCCACTATATAATCTCAAAGCATTCCTGTAAAGTTCCTTATTTACACGATAACGAAGCACATCGCTTTCATTACCTTAAGAAGAAAATTTGAAGTCGTGTTCTGTAGAAGAACGAGGAATTTGTTGTCTTTATCCTGGAGGGCTGTTTCAGTGATGTTTAGCTTAAAAGAAAACAAGAGCAAAAAAATGAACTTCCGATGGAATCTGTATCAAATTTCCCCGCGAAATCAAGTTTTTTGTGAAAAAGTGGGACTATTAGCATACATTACCTTGTTTGTCAAATTGTGCAATTTTCCGTCAAGATCTCGAAGCGATAAGTGAACAACTTTGAGCTCATGTGTTTTCTTTTCCTGCAAATGAAGAAGTATCTGGAAACTGACTTATTCCACAGTAAAAAAATGAGACCTTGCGCACACTGAATAGAAGACTTATCGCTACCAAGAGCGTAACCAAAATTCATCAACTATACTACATTTTCTCACCAGTTTCCGTTGAAGGTTTGTGACGTTCCTCTGGAGATCCTCTATCCAGGCTAAAAAATCTCTTTGAGTAACAGCGGAGGGACTGACTGAAGAGGATTTGAAACGAAATAATGACAGAACAGCACATTGGAGTTAAACCACATCCACTTCAACGAGAGGACATAAGCTTTTTTCCTATTATATTTAACAAAAAATAATCTTTCCACTCTTATTAATCCAACTCTGCTTTTCGTGGCAAGAAAAAAGCATTCGCAAGAGATCACGTCACTGTTAATGATGTTCTCATTACTATTTTTGTTTTGTTTTGTTTCGTTTCTTTTCTTCATTGTAACTAAACAGAAGCACGGCGAAATGCAATCTGTTGTTTTGAACGACGAAAGAAAGGTAACATTAAGTATAGAGCTTTACTGCTCTACACAGGCTACGAATACGTTTCTGTTAAGTTAAGTATTTGAAGGGTCGCTTAAAAAACTTTGCTTCCCCGTAAACAGTCTCGCAATCTTGCCAAACAAAACAGTTTTGGTATGACGTCAAGCGTACATTGAACAGTCCTCTCATTGGTCGAAGTAAATTGTCAATCATGAGGTTTATATATGTATAAGTGCGAGCTAATTTTTAATTCATACTTTTCATTTCGCCGACTCATGATCATTCCACGCTCTATTTAATCTGGTAATCTTATGTTTTGAAAAGCCTTCCCTCTCGCCTATCTGAACGCAGCTGTCAAAGTCTTTATAGCCATAGAGCCAAGTGCTGGAAATAAATAAAATCTAACAACTATTTTTTCCAATTAAATAGCTGCGATACGAAAAATAACACCAATAAACAGAACACAGAACAGACTTGTTATGACAATGTTCTAATGCGAAACAAAGATTGAGCAATT
Source organism: Pocillopora verrucosa (assembly GCF_036669915.1). Lineage (NCBI taxonomy): Eukaryota > Metazoa > Cnidaria > Anthozoa > Scleractinia > Pocilloporidae > Pocillopora > Pocillopora verrucosa. The sequence continues at coordinate 20,788,578 of NC_089318.1, read as the reverse complement.
TTTTGCGAAATCAACGTATCATCTTACAGTACAGTACATCGTGGCAACTGAACTCTACCAAACTGCTTGACTGACCTTAGCACTGATAGCAAAACATAGTTGGACCGCGACCGCACAAATTTTTCGAGATCCAGAATATGTCCTGGCGAGCTTATATATATGTTGACACTCTCAAATTAGATCTTTATCCATATTCTAACCTTCACTTGATGACTGACACCCACAACCTGCTCCTACTTTCCCAAACAACATCAGCAGAACCAGCGCTAATGCAGCGATCGACATCAATGACCCAATGATTATGGACATCAGTATTGCTGCTCGACAGCATTGTCCATTTGATTTCGCCCCAACAAAGTCAACTTTACTTTTGTAATTGTGTTGTTTCCACGGATCGTCTTTAATTTCGAATTCTTTTCGACCAATTTTCTCCTCTACACAATACATAACTTGCCTTTTCATTGGAGTTTGTAAACCATGGGGAGATTTTTCATCCAAGTAAACCCACTCTTGAAAAGATGGGTTTACAACAATTAGCCTCCCGTTAGCCTGCATTGCGGATGAGAACCTTTCCGTTTCACAGTGGTAGTCAAGTTCTTGTTAAGAGGACTCGTGTCGAGTGTGCTCTGAACAAATTTCTTATTAGCACAAATTTCACACTTGATACACCTACAATATTTCTGCCTACATTGTTCCTGGGGTAATTTATTTATGGAACGATTGTTCACCGCAAGTGGCCAGGTAGTAACGTTTTACACAATCAAGAAACATTCACTGGGTGTGAGATCATATTGCTTCTGTGGAACGGTTTCTGTGGTATGAAATAAAATTAGCCCTTGCAGTCAATTGTGATTTCGTAATGTGTTTTAGGACGTTTCTCCAGGGCCTAAATAAACTGTTGACGATCACCCATTTGGTCACAAAATGACCCCACGCACGATAAAACCCCAGTTTCCGTAATAGGGAAAGTTAAAAGCTTGCTTTTTACTGTGAACAAAGCAGGGCATAACAACCGTACTTCTATTCGATTATAACAAACTTTCTTTCTTTATAAGCTTTGGCGTTTATCGAGACAAATCAATATAGATTCTTCGCTGTTCGAACTGAGAAGTCTGCGATTAATATTTCGCTAAAGAAAAGGATAAACAAATTTTCTCGTTTTCCTTTTAAAGATGAAGACGAAAAACTTTTTTCAAATATCATTTATCACTCTCTGCATGATGACAAGTTCCTGTTACCAGCAATTGAAATTTACCGACAATCATCACGTATTGGTATTGTGATGATATAATTCATTCAAACGTCTGCTTCTCTGCGATGTCTTTTTCAAGAATTACCTTTTGTTCTCGACGACTTCATTTTTATTAAATTTCCATAAAAACGCAAACAAACTTTTTGCCCATTTGCGTCTTCGATGGTAAAAAGTTAAAAATATGGTGAGACCAAGTCGTTTAACACCGAATGAGCGAGGTTTTGGTCAAATTTTAACCAAAGAGAAAGGCGAGAGAAACTTGACGAACAGAAACGTGAGGTAAAATCTCTAATAAGTGTAATTTTAACAAATCACTGAATGGTAAAATACTGAAAACAGCGAGAAAATGAAGTGAAAATTCTAACCTGTTGTATTTTGGAAGGTTTGGCGAGGTAAACGCAAGCGTAACTAGATATCTAAAGTTAAAATGACCCCCTGAAAACCCGAGTTTCTTTTTTTGAATTTGTTTTCACTGAAGCAACTGCAATATCATTTTCTGTAGATAATCATCGTTGTTAAGGGGAAAGTGAGAGCCCGTTACCAGCTTGTAAATACAGGGGCTGGAGAGGTCGTAAAGGGGTCCTGAAGACTCCCCGTCCCCCCCCCCCTCCCACCTCTTTTCCTTTGTCAGCAGAACCCCGCAAACTCAAACAAAATCCGATTTCCCCTGGATTTGTTAGCAGACGTCAAGTCATTTACAATCAGCTAACTTGTACTTGTTAATCGAACTACTCGATAACCGGAACTAACTTTACTAATTTACTACTTTTTTCCCCTGGTCTAAACTTTCCCCGATAAGTCGAGCTTTAAATAAAAACGGCGTTCAATAAACGCTTAAGTGTCAGAACATGACTGATTGACACGTTCCAACCTTTAGTCGCGATTTATGAACGTGATAACATTTATGAAAACGTAATTAAAGCCCTCGAAAGCCCAATAAAGTTTAGTTTCATCAGAAATTTGAAAATTGCATACAGCGTATTGAAAACCAAGTTTCAGTTTTATTGTGTAAGTAACATATGTAGCTATATGTACACGTGCCAGACGTCCAATAAACAGTACAACTGTGCTTTAGAACAGTCACACCCTTAAGAACAGTTGAATAACGCGCACAGAATCACTCGATTAGCAGTGTAGTTTAACTATAAAATAAAATCTAAAATATCCTCTACTTCTGCGATGAACATCTCAGCCTATATATTTTTGTTATATAATTATATAAATTTGGCTAAACTTCCCAGACTAAACGTTCCTATCAAAAAGCTCTACTGAAACAAATTAATGAATCAAAACGGCTGTTGATTGTACAATAATAGCAAAAACATCATTCCCTATTACGGGTTAACAGGATAACTGAAATTCAAGATCTACCTCGATGACTCGAACCCTACCTAACCCGAAGCTACTATTTTTTTTTTGTTTTCCTTAAAAAAGTGACTGAAAATAAAAGTCTTTCAATTCACGAAGAGCTACATGATACCAATACTTTACCGTGTTTGCCACAATTGGTTTCTAACCGGCATAACGTAATATATTGGCGCTATGAAGCTCTTCGTGTTCACACGTTTTCGTAAAACTGAATTCAACCCTTAAACTCTCAGAAGTCATTAACAAGTAACTTCTTCCCTACAATATCCATGTATTATTCAGCAAAAAGGTGATGAGAATACTTAAATTTAACAGGTAAAAGTTGTTATCTTGATCTAAAACCAAATTCTCGTAATTTATTTACAGAAAATGTGTAGCAGCTAGAGGGGAGAATTAGCAATCAGATCCTGTGGGTTAAAGGGTTAAAGACTTCTATTTCACTGACTTGAAAACATGTACAGTCCCCTCGCCATATAAACCCGAGCCCGCGATACACACGGAAAAGAGGGAGTAAAAGCCACCTACCGTGGACTGAGCGGAAATTCGTAACTGTAACACTCGTTGACCCTTTAACTCTCAGCAGTGATTAACATGTAGCTCTCTCAATAAAATCCATTCATTATCCAGGAAACAGGTAATAAGAATAAATAAACTTATCAGGTAGAGATGTTATCTTGTTATAACACCAGCATCTCGTTACTTATTTACAAGGAAATGTGTCGCAACCAGATGGAAGAATTCACAATCAGCTCTTAAAAGTTAAAAGATTTAAAACACCCTAGCTACGTCCATAATAAAAGGATCATATCAAGAAAAGGATTAAGATTAAAGAAGAAATTTTCCTGCTAATGCATTACTCTTGAAGTAATCAAAATCGATCATGTTTTTTTTTAGTCAAGTTTTCTGGTCTTTCAGTAGTAAAGTAAGGACCCGTGCGAATCGCATGTTTCTTGAATGTTTTATCAGAAAATTAAATTTCACTTCATGGGATACATATACATACATACATACATACATACACACTTTATTGATGCTCCCTAAGTGGGCTTTTCAGCTCAATAGAATAAAAAAATACAAATATATAAATTAATTGAGAATGTAAATACAATAATATTATAATTATAAAATATATATCAATAATATAATATATCAACTTAATAAAACATTTGAAAGATGACGTCTAAAATTCCTGGGGCATTTTAAGGACTCAATGTTATCATTCATATGTTCACGTGAGTGAAATTCGTGGCACCGGTATGGTAGCCGAGGGCTGCCACTCAAAATTTTACAATTTTTCAAAGATTTAATAAAAAATAAAAGAAAAAATAAATCAAAACTGAAAGTAAAATGGAACGTGACTGCAAAACAAAGGAAAAAGAACGATTGAAAGTGAAATGAAGTAGCAATCAAATTCAAAAGCAAAAGCAATTGCATTATCAAAGTAAAAATCATTTCAAAATTAAACTGAAATCTAAGGGCAATTCACGGCGAAAGACTTTTGCTTTTAAATTTGATTGCTTTAAAATCCGCTAGCTGCCCATTTTTTTTAGCATTTTTCCCTTTTAGACATTTTAAAACCCAGCCAAATAGATATTCATTTGTTTTACCTCACCATAACCAAGGTGTATTCTATTCAGATACGACTGCCGCTAAGTCCACTGTACCTGACGCCCCTGGCTTTCATGTGACATACCCAAATAAACCATGGAAGATGGAGTGACAGAAACTCTGCTAACATGTTGCGAAAAAATTCTGTTGACTTTTCTCCTAGAAACTACGATAACAATTAAAGATGTTGGGCCTTTTAATTTATTGCAAAGTTTCTTCACCCAATCAAAACACCAATCGTTTTCGTGTTCATGTGGTCAGCGGACATTCCCAGTAATGCATGACGCACTGAATAGCAGCCTGGCCTCTTCCATTATGACCATAACAGCTACAGTAGTAGAACAATTGTTTATTAGATGTGTTTATCTTGGTTGAGAGCAGAGAAAGCTGAGCATGGTCTGTTGAACATGAGACACCAACAATCTTTTTACCCTACAGTAAGAAAAAAAAACTTGAATTATCTGACTGACAACAAATTGAGAAGAATATTTGACTACTCCCTTTTCATAATTTATCATCTATTCTTTATTTTGGAGACTTAAATCAAGGATGTAGATGAAACAGATCGATCTTACTTCTGAGACAAAGAACCTATATAAGGGTGGTCCAATCATAAGAGCATGCGTGATTCCATGTTGGCGTATCACGTTAGATAATGTAACTCAGGTTTTCATCTGCGCCAAGGTAAGGCAAACAATCTGAAAAACGTCTTTACACTTCCCTTTATCAACAAAACTATAAAGGGAATAGTCGTGAATCTCTCCTTTTAAGTTACTTACACTTGGTTCACCCAGGATAACTTTAGTTGGAATTGGTAAAGTGTTGCTGGTGATTGGATCTTGGTTTCCATTCAAATGCTCTTCCTTGTGTTCACACTGGGAGAAGTCTCCTGCTCCGTTTGGTCCCTGTGGCCCTGGTGGTCCTTCTGATCCATTAAACCCCGGGGGGCCTATCACCCCCTGAGGTCCGGCTGGTCCAATCGCCCCTTTAGAGCCGTTGAAACCGCGTGGTCCAATTGGACCTTGTAGCTTGCTAAAATTCTCTATCTGCAACACGATGTTTCGAGAAAAACAACAATATGTGGATCTCTTTTCTCTAATTTAGACTTGAAAGGGCAGTGGTGCACATACCGAACGCGTGACAGCCACGAACTGGCTGTTGGCTCCTACCCTTAATCTCTCTTTTCCTTTTCCCTTTCCTTTCCTTTCCATTCCTATCCTTTCCTTTCCTTAAATTAAATTTTTATTCGTGTGAAAGCCTTCACTCCCTTAAAAGACACTGATTTTCCAGTGCTTGCGAGCTTGAAGCAAAGTCAATTTGGTTTCCATCAAGTTGGAAAAAAATTTCCCGGATCAGACTAAACAGACATTAAGTGTGATAGAACACCTCAGGGAACCAAAATAGCTTCGTCAAGGCTGAGCCCCTTGCTCATCCCTTCAGCTTAGAGGCCAGTTGAAAAGTGACTATCGCCAGGAGACCTGCAACTAATTGCGTAATATCTACGCTTGATTAGTTATCTGCAAATTTTGCTATTTACCTTGGTAGAGAGGGTGGTGTTTAATTCTAACAAAAGTGTCCTCAACTTCACATCTTCTTGTTTTAGTCCATCTGTTGCGTTTATCAACTGTTTGAACAACAAAAAAAGAGAAAAATACATTCAATAATGTCAATGTCTTCGGACATGTTTTGGCAAATCGTTATCTTTAAAACAGGACACAGCTTTGTTCCACCCGTGGCATTTTCACGGTGAAATATTGCTGAGATAATTAGGCCTGATTTTTTGGAGTTCTTATCAAGCAAGAAAGTTTAATCCAGCGTTAATTGTCCGCTGATGCAGAAATGACAATAAAGACAGAAAAGGAAAAGTACGCAAGGAGTCCTTGCTAAGCTTTATAACAACTTACCTCCCTTCGAGGTACAAATACTCCCTTTTTGTCCAAAAAGTTCATTTCATTCGTCAATTTTCTATTTAACATGAGTTTCGCTCCTGTTATGAATACGATATGAAATATGAATTGGTAATAAACTCCTCTGGCCACGTCCTATCAGATTAAAAGCTTTTTTCCCTGTCTCAAAACTCAAATCGGACAACTGAATAGCATAAAGTGGACGATAACAACTATTGCATACAAAATCTTCCCCAATAACATCCTCACTCAAACTTTGTAAAGATCTATGAATCATTTTGTAGTACTTACCGATATTAGAGAGCTTGCAGTGTGGTTTTTAAATTTGTTCAAAATCTCCTCTGTTTGATTCGCCAATGTATAGGCCCCAACTCCAGATGAACTGATTCGGTTCATCTAAGGAAAGATTTACATGATGATCACATGAATTAGTTGGTTTTCGTATTTTTGATGTTTTTGATCGTTTTTCGTTTGTTTTTGTCTTTGCAATTCACCCTGGTAAATGAGGAAAACTCAGGAAAAAACTCAGTTCCTAAGGCTGTGGGTTACTTTGTAATATACCTGTAGTTGTAACATATGGGAACTACATAGACAATTATAAATTCGTTTCCAAGGCTTTCGCTTGCTGCAGTAGTTTTTAAGTCAGAATACAAATAGCTACCGCGAAGATTTTCCAAGCTGACGTTTCGAGCGTTAGCGCTTCGTCAGAGCGAAGGACGAAGGGCTAACCTTCCGTGTACGCGCTAATGCTCGTAAGATCAACTTAGAAACTTTTCACAGAGGCCAATTTACAGCATCAATTCAGTTGATAAAACCAAATTATCTTGTTATCAGTCCCTCACCGACGCAGCACCACAGTTGCTTTAGAAATTTACCCCCTTTATTTACTTGATGTTAAACTTTCCAACTCCAGTCTCAATCGACAAATTAACTCTTTGTCTTATACTCTTTTACCTTGTGCCATAACAGGTCAACTGTTGATTGCAATGAATTGGTTGTAGTTTAATATTGCAATACCAAACCTGCACTGTGCAATCAGGAAGAGAATTTAACTCAGCACCCACTATGTAATCTCAAAGCATTCCTCTAAAGTTCCTTATTTACACGATAACGAAGCACATCGCCTTCATTACCTTGAGAAGAAAATTTGAAGTCGTGTTCTGTAGAAGAACGAGGAATTTGTTGTCTTTATCCTGGAGGGCTGTTTCAGTGATGTTTAGCTTAAAAGAAAACAAGAGCAAAAAAATGAACTTCCGATGGAATCTGTATCAAATTTCCCCGCGAAATCAAGTTCTTCGTGAAAAAGTGGGACTATTAGCATACATTACCTTGTTTGTCAAATTGTGCAATTTTCCGTCAAGATCTCGAAGCGATAAGTGAACAACTTTGAGCTCATGTGTTTTTTTTTCCTGCAAATGAAGAAGTATCTGGAAACTGACTTATTCCACAGTTAAAAAATGAGACCTTGCGCACACTGAATAGAAGACTTATCGCGACAAAAAGCGTAATCAAAATTCATCAACTATACTACATTTTCTCACCAGTTTCTGTTCAAGGTTTGTGACGTTCCTCTGGAGATCCTCTATCCAGGCTAAAAAATCTCTTTGAGTAACAGCGGAGGGACTGACTGAAGAAGATTTGAAACAAAATAATTACAGAACAGCACATTGGAGTTAAACCACATCCACTTCAATGAGAGGACATAAGCTTTTTTCCTATTATATTTAACAAAAAATAATCTTTCCACTCGTATTAATCCAACTCTGCTTTTCGTGGCAAGAAAAAAGCATTCGGAAGAGATCACGTCACTGTCAATGATGTTCTCATTATTATTTTTGTTTTGTTTCGTTTCTTTTCTTCATTGTAACTAAACAGGAGCATGGCGAAATGCAATCTGTTGTTTTGAACGACGAAAGAAAGGTAACATTAAGTATAGAGCTTGACTGCTCTACACAGGCTACGAATACGTTTCTGTTAAGTTAAGTATTTGAAGGGTCGCTTAAAAAAACTTTGCTTCCCCGTAAACAGTCTCGCAATCTTGCCAAACGAAACAGTTTTGGTATGACGTCAAGCGTACATTGAACAGTCCTCTCATTGGTCGAAGTAAATTGTCAATCATGAGGTATACTTTTCATTTCGCCGACTCATGATCATTCCACGCTCTATTGAATCTGGTAATCTTATGTTTTGAAAAGCCTTCTCTCCCGCCTATCTGAACGCAGCTGTCAAAGTCTTTATAGGCATAGAGCCAAGTGCTGGAAATAAATAAAATCTGACAACTATTTTTAATGATGAGAGGTTTTGAGAAACATTTTAGAATAAAGAGTAGCGATATAAAAACATGACGTTTCGGCGACGACATGTCACCATTATCAAATGCAAATTATAACAAGATTGTGAACGTTATATATACAATAGTAAGTGACAAATTACAAATTGTTTTGAAAAGCCTTCCCTCCTGCCTATCTGAACGCAGCTGTCAAAGTCTTTATAGCCATAGAGCCAAGTGCTGGAAATAAATAAAATCTAACAACTATTTTTTCCAATTAAATAGCTGTGATACGAAAAATAACACCAATAAACAGAACACAGAACAGACTTGTTATGACAATGTTCTAATGCGAAACAAAGATTGAGCAATTTTTTGCGAAATCAACGTATCATCTTACAATACAGTACATCGTGGCAACTGAACTCTACCAAACTGCTTGACTGACCTTAGCACTGATAGCAAAACATAATTGGACCGCGACTGCACTTATATTTTTCGAGATCCAGAATATGTCCTGGCGAGCTTTTATATATGTTGACACTCTCAAATTAGATCTTTATCCATATTCTAACCTTCACTTGATGACTGACACCCACAACCTGCTCCTACTTTCCCAAACAACATCAGCAGAACCAGCGCTAATGCAGCGATCGACATCAATGACCCAATGATTATGGACATCAGTATTGCTGCTCGACAGCATTGTCCATTTGATTTCGCCCCAACAAAGTCAACTTTACTTTTGTAATTGTGTTGTTTCCACGGATCGTCTTTAATTTCGAATTCTTTTCGACCAACTTCCTCCTCTACACAATACGTAACTTGCCTTTTCATTGGAGTTTGTAAACCATGGGGAGATTTTTCATCCAAGTAAACCCACTCTTGAAAAGATGGGTTTACAACAATTCGCCCCCGGTTAGCCTGCATTGTGGATGAGAACCTTTCCGTTTCACAGTGGTAGTCAAGTTCTTGTTAAGAGGACTCGTGTCGAGTGTGCTCTGAACAAATTTCTTATTAGCACAAATTTCACACTTGATACACCTACAATATTTCTGCCTACATTGTTCCTGGGGTAATTTATTTATGTAACGATTGTTCACCGCAAGTGGCCAGGTAGTAACGTTTTACACAATCAAGAAACATTCACTGGGTGTGAGATCATATTGCTTCTGTGGAACGGTTTCTGTGGTATGAAATAAAATTAGCCCTTGCAGTTATTGTAATTTCGTAATGTGTTTTAGGACGTTTCTCCAGGGCCTAAATAAACTGTTGACGATCACCCATTTGGTCACAAAACGCACGATAAAACCCCAGTTTCCGTAATAGGGAAAGTTAAAAGCTTGCTTTTTACTGTGAACAAAGCAGGGCATAACAACCGTACTTCTATTCGATTATAACAAACTTTCTTTCTTTATAAGCTTTGGCGTTTATCGAGACAAATCAATATAGATTCTTCGCTGTTCGAACTGAGAAGTCTGCGATTAATATTTCGCTAAAGAAAAGGATAAACAAATTTTCTCGTTTTCCTTTTAAAGATGAAGACGAAAAACTTTTTTCAAATATCATTTATCACTCGCTGCATGATGACAAGTTCCTGTTACCAGCAATTGAAATTTACCGACAATCATCACGTATTGGTATTGTGATGATATAATTCATTCAAACGTCTGCTTCTCTGCGATGTCTTTTTCAAGAATTACCTTTTGTTCTCGACGACTTCATTTTTATTAAATTTCCATAAAAACGCAAACAAACTTTTTGCCCATTTGCGTCTTCGATGGTAAAAAGTTAAAAATATGGTGAGACCAAGTCGTTTAGCACCGAATGAGCGAGGTTTTGGTCAAATTTTAACCAAAGAGAAAGGCGAGAGAAACTTGACGAACAGAAACGTGAGGTAAAATCTCTAATAAGTGTAATTTGAACAAATCATTGAATGGTAAAATACTGAAAACAGCGAGAAAATGAAGTGAAAATTCTAACCTGTTGTATTTTGGAAGGTTTGGCGAGGTAAACGCAAGCGTAACTAGATATCTAACGTTAAAATGACCCCCTGAAAACCCGAGTTTCTTTTTTTGAATTTGTTTTGACTGAAGCAGAAGCAATATCATTTATCTGTAGATAATCATCGTTGTTAAGGGGAAAGTGAGAGCCCGTTACCAGCTTGTAAATACAGGGGCTGGAGAGGTCGTAAAGAGGTCCTGAAGACCCCCCGTCCCCCCCCCCCCACCTCTTTTCCTTTGTCAGCAGAACCCCGCAAACTCAAACAAAATCCGATTTCCCCTGGATTTGTTAGCAGACGTCAAGTCATTTACAATCAGCTAACTTGTACTTGTTAATCGAACTACTCGATAACCGGGACTAATTTTACTAATTTACTAATTTTTTCCCTTGGTCTAAACTTTCCCCGATAACTCGAGCTTTAAATAAAAACGACGTTCAATAAACGTCAAAGTATCAGAACATGACTGATTGACACGTTCAACCTTTAATCGCAATTTATATGAACGTGCAACATTTATGAAAACGTAATTAAAGCCAAGAAAGCCCAATAAAGTTTAGTTTCACCAGAAATTTGAAAATTGCGTACAGCGTATTGAAAAACGTTGAATAACGCGCACAGGACCACTCGGTCAGCAATGTAGTTTACTATAAAATAAAATCTAAAATATCCTTTTCTTCTGCGATGAATATCTCAGCTATATATATTTTTTTATGAATTTGGCGAAAAGTACAGAGGAAAAAAGACACAATAAACGTAGTGGAAGACTGCAGTCACTGTGATTTTTAAGAAATGTAAAACGGTTTCCGTGTTTACATAGCCTGATGTAAACACGCGGGAGGTTGGGAGAACACGAGATACACGCTCTGATTGGCCATAAAACCATTTTACATGAGCGTATGTAAACACGGTTTTCGTTCCTCTTTCATTAGTTATTTTATAAAAGAAATGTAAAATGATTTCCGTGTTTACATAGCCTGATGTAAACACTTGGGAGGTTGGGAGAACACGAGATAAGCTTATTTTATAGTAAACTACATTGCTGACCGAGTGGTCCTGTGCGCGTTATTCAACGGTTTTCAATACGTAATTTTAATTCTTTTATAAAATAACTAATGAAAGAGGAACGAAAACCGTGTTTACATACGCTCATGTAAAATGGTTTTATGGCCAATCAGAGCGCGCGTACTATTTGAATTATTTTTTAAAAGGGGAATTGAAAATGGCTCTCACTTGTTTAAAGCAATGGGACATAAAAAAGAATGAAGTAATTGCAAATCAAATTTTTTTTGTTTTTTGAAACTTATTGCATACATGCAGGGATGAAGTTATGAGTAGCTAAGCAGGGCTAATAGTTTGGGCATTTGAGCTCTAGTCACAAAAAGGTTCAGTTCATGCGTTCATGTGGTCAGTGGACATTCCCAGTAATGCATGACGCACTCAATAGAAGCCTGGCCACTTCCATGATGACCATAACAGCTACAGTGGTAGACCAACTGATTATTAGATGGGTTTATTGCGCTTGTGAGCAGATAAAGCTGAGCATGGTCTGTTGTACATGAGACACCAACGATCTTCTTACCCTGCAATAAAAAAAAATTCTTGAATTTTTTGACCGACAACAAAAAGAGTAGACTATTTGACTACGTCCGTTTAATAATTACCATCTATTCTTTATTTTGGAGACATAGATCGATCTAATTCCTGATACAAAGGATCTACATATATGTTGTCCAATTACGTGAACATGCATGATTCCATGTTGGCGTATCACGTCAGATAACCCAGGTTTTCATTTGCGTTAAGGTAAGGCAAACAATCTGACAAATGTCCTTACACTTTCCGTTATCAACAAAATTACAAAGGGAATAGTCTTGAATCTTTCCTTTGAATTTACTTACAGCTGGTTCAGTCTTAATCATTTTAACTGGAGTTGGTAAACTGTTGCTGGTGATTGGAAGTTGGTTTCCAGTCAAATCCTCAGTCTTGTGTTCACACTGGGAGAAGTCTCCTGTTCCGTTAGATCCCTGTGGCCCTGGTGGTCCTTCTGATCCATTAAACCCCGGGGGGCCTATAACCCCCTGGGTACCTTGTGTACCATTGAATCCTTTAGGTCCGGCTGGTCCAATCGCTCCTTGAGAGCCGTTGAAACCACGCGGTCCAATTGGGCCTTGGAGCTTACTAACATTCTCTATCTGCAACATGATTTTTTGATAAAGGGAACAATTTGTGTATCTTTTTTCTCTAACTTAAACTTGAAAGGTGCACATACTGAACGCGTGACAGCTACGAACTTGCTGTTTGCTCATATCCGTGATCTTTCTTTTCTTTTTCCCTTTCCTTTCCTTCCCTTTGAATTTTTATTTGTGTGAAAGCCTCTCGCTCCCTTCATGACATTGATTTTCCAGCGCTTGCGAGCTTAAAGCAAAGTTAATTTGGTTTTATCAAAGAAAAAAAGACGATTTGCAAAAATTGCTCGACATAATACCACCTTAGTGAACACCTTCAATGTGGAAAACATTTCCGGATCAGACGTAACAGACACAAACTCATCCCTTCAGCTTAGAAGCCAGTTGAGAACTGATTATCGCTAGAAGAACTGCGGCCAATTGCGTAATATCTACGCTTGATTAGTTATCTGCAAATATCGCCTTGTACCTTGGTATAGAGAGGGTGGTGTTTAATTCTAACAAAAGTGTCCTCAACTTCGCATCTTCTTGTTTTAGTCCATCTGTTGCGTTTATCAACTGTTTGAACAAAAAAAAGAGAAAAATGCATTCAATAATGTCAATGTCTTCGGACATGTTTTGGCAAATCGTTATCTTTAAAACAGGACACAGCTTTGTTCCACCCGTGGCATTTTCACTGTGAAATATTGCTGAGATAATTAGGCCTGATTTTTTGGAGTTCTTATCAAGCAAGAAAGGTTAATCCAGCGTTAATTGTCCGCTGATGCAGAAATGACAATAAAGACAGAAAAGGAAAAGTACGCAAGGAGTCTTTGCTATGCTTTATAACAACTTACCTTCCTTCGAGGTACAAATACTCGCATTTTGTCCAAAAAGTTCATTTCATTTGTCAATTTTCTATTTAACATGAGTTTCGCTCCTGTTATGAATACGATATGAAATATGAATTGGTAATAAACTCCTCTGGCCACGTCCTATCAGATTAAAAGCTTTTTTCCCTGTCTCAAAACTCAAATCGGACAACTGAATAGCATAAAGTGGACGATAACAACGATTGCATACAAAATCTTTCCCAATAACATCCTCACTCAAACTTTGTAAAGATCTATGAATCATTTTGTAGTACTTACCGATATTAGAGAGCTTGCAGTGTGGTTTTTAAATTTGTTCAAAATCTCCTCTGTTTGATTCGCCAATGTATAGGCCCCAACTCCAGATGAACTGATTCGGTTCATCTAAGGAAAGATTTACATGATGATCACATGAATTAGTTGGTTTTCGTATTTTTGATGTTTTTGATCGTTTTTCGTTTGTTTTTGTCTTTGCAATTCACCCTGGTAAATGAGGAAAACTCAGGAAAAAACTCAGTTCCTAAGGCTGTGGGTTACTTTGTAATATACCTGTAGTTGTAACATATGGGAACTACATAGACAATTATAAATTCGTTTCCGAGGCTTTCGCTTGCAGCAGTAGTTTTGAAGACAGAATACAAGCTGACGTTTCGAGCGTTAGCACTTCGTCAGAGCGAAGGACGAAGGACGAAGGACTATGTGAGGATGAAGGTATCTAAGATACTCGGAATGTTCTCTAGAATAAGACCTTCACTTACGCTAGAAGCTGCAAATAGACTCTATAAAGCCATGGTCCTCCCAGTTCTAGATTATTGTGAAGTTGTGTGGCATGAATGTGGACAAGGAAACAGTGACAAGATTGAACGACTACAAAGACGAGCAGCGAGGATCGTCTACTTCAAAGCTGCCTCAAAACTATCAACTGATCAAATTATGACTAAACTGGGCTTGAAACCTCTCTATTATAGAAGACGGACACACATTTTAAGATTTGTTGATGAGTGCATTGCAAATAGAGTTCCCAGATACCTTTCGAATTATTTCAATGTAAGAAACCGTGACATTCACCGCCACAAAACTAAAAAATAATAATGACCTTATTTTAGAAAAAAATTAATTTAGAATGCACCAAGCGCGCTTTTTTCTACAAAGGTGCAAAAATTTTTAATAATTCTTAGAATTTATAACTGTGCGATCTTTTGTTTAGTGAAACTATTTTGTAATATTGTAATTTGATTTTTATCTATATTTTAAATCTTTTTTATTTTTATTTTTATATTTTTTTAATTTTTTACAGGACCTGCATTGATAGCAGTTTTTTTTCTTAAAAATGAAGCAGCAATCCTGCATAAATATGTTTAAAAAAAAAAAAAAAAAAAAGGGCTAACCTTCCGTGTACGCACGAATGCTCGTAAGATCAACTTAGAAACTTTTCACAGAGGCCAATTTACAGCATCAATTCAGTTGATAAAACCAAATTATCTTGTTATCAGTCCCTCACCGACGCAGCACCACAGTTGCTTTAGAAATTTACCCCCTTTATTTACTTGATGTTAAACTTTCCAACTCCAGTCTCAATCGACAAATTAATTCTTTGTCTTATACTCTTTTACCTTGTGCCATAACAGGTCAACTGTTGATTGCAATGAATTGGTTGTAGTTTAATATTGCAATACCAAACCTGCACTGTGCAATCAGGAAGAGAATTTAACTCAGCACCCACTATGTAATCTCAAAGCATTCCTCTAAAGTTCCTTATTTACACGATAACGAAGCACATTGCTTTCATTACCTTGAGAAGAAAATTTGAAGTCGTGTTCTGTAGAAGAACGAGGAATTTGTTGTCTTTATCCTGGAGGGCTGTTTCAGTGATGTTTAGCTTAAAAGCAAACAAGAGCAAAAAAATGAACTTCCGATGGAATCTGTATCAAATTTCCCCGCGAAATCAAGTTCTTGGTGAAAAAGTGGGACTATTAGCATACATTACCTTGTTTGTCAAATTGTGCAATTTTCCGTCAAGATCTCGAAGCGATAAGTGAACAACTTTGAGCTCATGTGTTTTCTTTTCCTGCAAATGAAGAAGTATCTGGAAACTGACTTATTCCATAGTTAAAAAATGTGACCTTGCGTACACTGAATAGAAGACTTATCGCGACCAAAAGCGTAACCAAAATTCATCAACTATACTACATTTTCTCACCAGTTTCTGTTGAAGGTTTGTGACGTTCCTCTGGAGATCCTCTATCCAGGCTAAAAAATCTCTTTGAGTAACAGCGGAGGGACTGACTGAAGAAGATTTGAAACAAAACAATTACAGAACAGCACATTTGAGTTAAACCACATCCACTTCAATGAGAGGACATAAGCTTTTTTCCTATTATGTTTAACAAAAAATAATCTTTCCACTCTTATTAATCCAACTCTGCTTTTCGTGGCAAGAAAAAAGCATTCTCAAGAGATCACGTCCCTGTCAATGATGTTCTCATTACTATTTTTGTTTTGTTTCGTTTCTTTTCTTCATTGTAACTAAACAGGAGCACGGCGAAATGCAATCTGTTTGTTTTGAACGACGAAAGAAAGGTAAAATTAAGTATAGAGCTTGACTGCTCTACACAAGCTACGAATACGTTTCTGTTGAGTTAAGTATTTGAAGGGTCGCTTAAAAAACGTTGCTTTCCTGTCCCCTTTGTTTGCTTCCCCGTAAACAGTCTCGCAATATTGCCGAACAAAACAGTTTTGGTATAACGTAAAGCGTACATTGAACAGTCCTCTCATTGGTCGAAGTAAATTGTCAATCATGAGGTATAAGTGCGAGCTAATTTTTAATTCATACTTTTCATTTCGTCGACTCATGATCATTCCACGCTCTATTGAATCTGGTAATCTTATGTTTTGAAAAGCCTTCTCTCCCGCCTATCTGAACGCAGCTGTCAAAGTCTTTATAGCCATAGAGCCAAGTGCTGGAAATAAGTAAAAAATCTGACAACTATTTTTAATGATGAGAGGTTTTGAGAAACATTTTAGAATAAAGAGTAGCGATATAAAAACATGACGTTTCGGCGACGACATGTCACATTATCAAATGCAAATTATAACAAGATTGTGAACGTTATATATACAATAGTAAGTGACAAATTACCTTACCAAATTACCTTGGAAAGAAAATCGATCGTGTAATACAACCAGTTTTCACAAGTAAGAAAATCTCTGAAAATTTAAAAGTTACGGAAACAAAGCCCTCACTTGTAAACCAACAATGTGTTGTGTATGAATTCCAATGTAATTCGTGTGATTCGAATTAATAGGCTACACGAGCCGTCACCTCCACCTGCGCATCGAGGAGCATAAGTATTCCGTCATCGGTAAACACCTACAGGATAAACACAATCAAAGACCTACCAATCTTCACGAGCAGTTTACCATCTTAAAGAAATGCCACGGAAAATTTGAGTGCCTTATTTACGAGATGCTTTGGTAAAATTTCCGCACAGCCCCATACTATTGTAAAACAAATCTGTTTTCCTCATGGCAATCTATTGTTTTTGTCATTGTTTTCTCAATCCAAGAACTGAATGTTTAATGTAGTATGGGGCTGTGCCGAAATTTTACCGATGCTTTTTATAAGGAAAAAGAGACCGACTCTGAACACTCAAAATGACTCCATTCCAGCAAAACTGTTTATTTAAAACATTTTTCCATTCTTTTGTTTATTCCCACCTCGTTTATTCTAACGTAATTTGTCACTTACTATTGTATATATAACGTTCACTATAATTTGCATTTGATAATGGTGACATGTCGTCGCCGAAACGTCATTTTTTTATACAACGATTTTTTCCAATTAAATAGCTGTGATACGAAAAATAACACCAATAAACAGAACACAGAACAGACTTGTTATGACAATGTTCTAATGCGAAACAAAGATTGAGCAATTTTTTGCGAAATCAACGTATCATCTTACAATACAGTACATCGTGGCAACTGAACTCTACCAAATCTGCTTGACTGACCTTAGCACTGATAGCAAAACATAGTTGGACCGCGACTGCACTTATATTTTTCGAGATCCAGAATATGTCCTGGCGAGCTTTTATATATGTTGACACTCTCAAGTTAGATCTTTATCCATATTCTAACCTTCACTTGGTGACTGACACCCACAACCTGCTCGTACTTTCCCAAACAACATCAGCAGAACCAGCGCTAATGCAGCGATCGACATCAACGACCCAATGATTATGGACATCAGTATTGCTGCTCGACAGCATCGTCCATTTGATTTCGCCTCAACAAAGTCAACTTTACTTTGGTTATCGCGTTGTTTCCACGGATCGTCTTTAATTTCGAATTCTTTTTGACCAATTTCCTCCTCTACACAATACGTAACTTGCCTTTTCATTGGAGTTTGTAAACCATGGGGAGATTTTTCATCCAAGTAAACCCACTCTTGAAAAGATGGGTTTACAACAATTCGCCCCCTGTTAGCCTGCATTATGGATGAGAACCTTTCCGTTTCACAGTGGTAGTCAAGTTCTTGTTAAGAGGACTCGTGTCGAGTGTGCTCTGAACAAATTTCTTATTAGCACAAATTTCACGCTTGATACACTTACAATATCTCTGCCCACATTATTCCTAGGGTAATTTATTTATGTAACGATTGTTCACCGCAAGTGGCCAGGTAGTAACGTTTTACACAATCAAAAAACATTCACTGGGTGTGAGATCATATTGCTTCTGTAGAACGGTTTCTGTGGTATGAAATAAAATTAGCCCCTGCAGTCAATTGTGATTTCGTAATGTGTTTTAGGACGTTTCTCCAGGGCCTAAATAAACTCTTGACGATGACCCGTTTGGTCACAAAACGACCCCACGCACGATGAAACCCCAGTTTCCGTAATAGGGAAAGTTAAAAGCTTGCTTTTTTCTGTGAACAAAGCAGGGCATAACAACCGTACTTCTATTCGATTATAACAAACTTTCTTTCTTTATAAGCTTTGGTGTTTATCGAGACTGAGAAGTCTGCGATTAATACTTCGCTAAAGAAAAGGATAAAAAAAATTTTCTCGTTTTCATTTTAAAGATGAAGATGAAAATCTGTTTTCAAATATCATTTATCACTCTCTGCATGATGACAAGTTCTTGTTACCAGCAATTGAAATTTACCGACAATTATCACGTATTGGTATTGTGATGAAATAATTCATTCAAACGTCTGCTTCTCTGCGATGTCTTTTTCAAGAATTACCTTTTGTTCTTGACCACTTCATTTTTATAAAATGTGCAAAAAAACGCAAACAAACTTTTTGCCCATTTGCGTCTTCGATGGTAAAAAGTTAAAAATATGGTGAGACCAAGTCGTTTAGCACCGAATGAGCGAGGTTTTGGTCAAATTTTAACCAAAGAGAAAGGCGAGAGAAACTTGACGAACAGAAACGTAAAGTAAAATCTCTAATAAGTGTAATTTCAACAAGTCACTGAATGGTGAAATAATGAAAACAGCGAGAAAATGAAGTGAAAATTCTAACCGGTTGTATTTTGGAAGGTTTGGCGAGGTAGACGCAAGCGTAACTAGATATCTGACGTTAAAATGACCCCCTGAAAACCCGAGTTTCCTTTTTTGAATTCGTTTTGACTGAAGCAGCAGCAATATCATTTATCAGTAGACAATCATCGTTGTTAAGGGGAAAGTGGGAGCCCGTTATCAGCTTGTAAAATACAGAGGCTAGAGAGGTCGTAAATAGGTCCTGAAAACCCCCTCCCCCTTTTCCTCGTCAACAGAACCCCGCAAACTCAAACAAAATCCCATTTCCCCTGGATTTGTCACTAGATGTCAAGTCATTTACAATGAGCTAACTTGTACTTGTTAATCGAACTACTCGTTAACCGGAACTAACTTTACTAATTTACTACTTTTTTCCCTTGGTCTAAACTTTCCCCGATAACTCGAGCTTTAAATAAAAACGGTGTTCAATAAACGCTTAAGTGTCAGAACATGACTGATTGACACGTTCCAACCTTTAATCGCGAATTATGAACGTGATAAGATTTATGAAAACGTAATTAAAGCCCTCGAAAGCCCAATAAAGTTTAGTTTCATCAGAAATTTGAAAATTGCATACAGCGTATTGAAAATCAAGTTTCAGTTTTACTGTGTAAGTAACATATATAGCTCTATGTACACGTGCCAGACGTCCAATAAACAGTACAACTGTACTGTAAAACAGTCACACCCTTAAGAACAGTTGAATAACGCGCACAGAATCACTCGATCAGCAAAGTAGTGTAACTATAAAATAAAAACTAAAATATCCTCTACTTCTGCGATGAACATCTCAGCCTATATATTTTTGTTATATAATTATATAAATTTGGCTAAACTTCCCAGACTAAACGTTCTTATCAAAAAACTCTACTGAAACAAATTAAATGAATCAAAACGGCTGTTGATTGAACAATAATAGCAAAAACATCACTCCCTATTACGGGTTAACAGGATAACTGAAATTCAAGATCCACCTCGATGACTCGAACCCTACCTAACCCGAAGCTACTATTTTTTTTTTTGTTTTCCTTAAAAAAGTGACTGAAAATAAAAGTCTTTCAATTCACGAAGAGCTACATGGTACCAATACTTTTCCGTGTTTGCCACAATTGGTTTCTAACCGGCATAACGTAATATATTGGCGCTATGAAGCTCTTCGTGTTCACGCGTTTTCGTAAAACTGAATTCAACCCTTAAACTCTCAGAAGTCATTAACAAGTAACTTCTTCCCTACAATATCCATGTATTATTCAGCAAAAAGGTGATGAGAATACTTAAATTTAACAGGTAAAAGTTGTTATCTTGATCTAAAACCAAATTCTCGTAATTTATTTACAGAAAAATGTGTAGCAGCTAGAGGGGAGAATTAGCAATCAGATCCTGTGGGTTAAAGGGTTAAAGACTTCTATTTCACTGACTTGAAAACATGTACAGTCCCCTCGCCATATAAACCCGAGCCCGCGATACACACGGAAAAGAGGGAGTAAAAGCCACCTACCGTGGACTGAGCGGAAATTCGTAACTGTAACACTCGTTGACCCTTTAACTCTCAGCAGTGATTAACATGTAGCTCTCTCAATAAAATCCATTCATTATCCAGGAAACAGGTAATAAGAATAAATAAACTTATCAGGTAGAGATGTTATCTTGTTATAACACCAACATCTCGTTACTTATTTACAAGGAATTATGTCGCAACCAGATGGAAGAATTCGCAATCAGCTCTTAAAAGTTAAAAGATTTAAAACACCCTAGCTACGTCCGTAATAAAAGGATCATATCAAGAAAAGGATTAAGATCAAAGAAGAAATTTTCCTGCTAATGCATTACTCTTGAAGTAATCAAAATCGATCATGTTTTTTTTTTAGTCAAGTTTTCTGGTCTTTCAGTAGTAAAGTAAGGACCCGTGCGAATCGCATGTTTCTTGAATGTTTTATCAGAAAACTAAATTTCACTTCATGGGATACATATGTCCACGTGAGTGAAATTCGTGGCACCGGTATGGTAGCCGAGGGCTGCCACTCAAAATTTTACAATTTTTCAAAGATTTAATAAAAAATAAATGAAAAAATAAATCAAAACTGAAAGTAAAATGGAACGTGACTGCAAAACAAAGGAAAAAGAACGATTGATAGTGAAATGAAGTAGCAATCAAATTTAAAAGCAAAAGCAATTGCATTATCAAAGTAAAAATCATTTCAAAATTAAACTGAAATCCAAGGGCAATTCACGGCGAAAGACTTTTGCAAAGTTTCTTCACCCAATCAAAACACCAATCGTTTTCGTGTTCATGTGGTCAGCGGACATTCCCAGTAATGCATGACGCACTGAATAGCAGCCTGGCCTGTTCCATGATGACCATAACAGCTACAGTGGTAGAACAACTGTTTATTAGATGCTTTTATCTTGGTCGAGAGCAGAGAAAGCTGAGCATGGTCTGTTGAACATGAGACACCAACAATCTTTTTACCCTACAGTAAGAAAAAAAAACTTGAATTATCTGACTGACAACAAATTGAGAAGAATATTTGACTACTCCCTTTTCATAATTTATCATCTATTCTTTATTTTGGAGACTTAAATCAAAGGATGTAGATGAAACAGATCGATCTAACTTCTGAGGCAAAGAACCTATATAAGGGTGGTCCAATCATAAGAGCATGCGTGATTCCGTGTTGGCGTATCACGTTAGATAATGTAACTCAGGTTTTCATCTGCGCCAAGGTAAGGCAAACAATCTGAAAAACGTCTTTACACTTCCCGTTATCAACAAAACTATAAAGGGAATAGTTGTGAATCTCTCCTTTTAAGTTACTTACACTTGGTTCACCCACGGTAACTTTAATTGGACTTGGTAAAGTGTTGCTGGTGATTGGATCTTGGTTTCCATTCAAATACTCTTCCTTGTGTTCACACTGGGAGAAGTCTCCTGCTCCCTTTGGTCCCTGTGGCCCTGGTGGTCCTTCTGATCCATTAAACCCTGGGGGGCCTATCACCCCTTGGGTACCTTGTGTTCCATTGAATCCCTGAGGTCCGGCTGGTCCAATCGCCCCTTTAGAGCCGTTGAAACCGCGTGGTCCAATTGGGCCATGTAGCTTGCTAAAATTCTCTATCTGCAACACGATGTTTCGAGAAAAACAGCAATATGTGCATCTCTTTTCTCTAATTTAGACTTGAAAGGGCAGTGGTGCACATACCGAACGCGTGACAGCCACGAACCGGCTGTTGGCTCCTACCCTTAATCTCTCTTTTCCTTTTCCCTTTCCTTTCCTTTCCTTTCCTTTCCATTAAATTTTTATTCGTGTGAAAGCCTTCACTCCCTTAAAAGACACTGATTTTCCAGCGCTTGCGAGCTTGAAGCAAAGTCAATTTGATTTCCATCAAGGTGGAAAAAAATTTCCCGGATCAGACTAAACAGACATTAAGTGTGATAGAACACCTCAGGGAACCAAAGTAGCTTCATCAAGGCTGAGCCCCTTGCTCATCCCTACAGCTTAGAGGCCAGTTGAAAAGTGACTATCGCCAGGAGACCTGCAGCTAATTGCGTGATATCTACGCTTGATTAGTTATCTGGAAATTTTGCTATTTACCTTGGTTGAGAGGGTGGTGTTAAATTCTGACAAAAGTGTCCTCAGCTTCACATCTTCTTGTTTTAGTGCATCTGTTGTGTTTATCAACTGTTTGAACAAAAAAAAAAAAAGAGAAAAATGCAGTGAATAATGTCAATGTCTTCGGACATGTCTTAGCAAATCGTTATCTTTAAAACGGGACACAGCTAAGTTCCATCCATCCCATTTCACAGTGAAATATTGCCGAGATAATTAAGACTGATTTTTATAATTGTTATCAAGCAGAATGGTTTATCCAGCGCCGATTGTCTGCTGATGCAGAAATGTCAATAAAGACAGAAAAGGAAAAGTATGCACCTCCCTTCAAGGTATGAATACTCGCTTTTTGTCCAAAAGTTCATTTCATTTGTCAATTTTCTATTTAACATGAGTTTCGCTCGCTTTAATGACTACGATCTGAAACACGAATTGGTAAGAAACTCCTCTAATCACATCCCATCAGATTAACCAGCTTTTTTCCTATCTCGAAACTCAAATCGGACAAATAGCATAAATCGGACGGAGTATAACAGCTGTATCAAGTAAAGGTAGAGCGGAAGATTCGAATTTGATTTACACGATGAGGACGCGTGGATTTCAAAGCTCATGACAGCAATTGCCTACAAAATCTTTCCCAATAACATCTTCACTCAAACTTTGTAAAGATCTATAAATCATTTTGTAGTACTTACCGATGTCAGAGAGCCTGCGGTGTGGTTTTTAAATTTGTTCAAAATCTCCTCTGTTTGGTTCGCCAACTTATAAACCCCAACTCCAGATAAACTGATTCGGTTCATCTAAGGAAAGATTTAAATGATGATCACATGAATTAGTTGGTTTTCGTATTTTTGATGTTTTTGATCGTTTTTCGTTTGTTTTTGTCTTTGCAATTCACCCTGGTAAATGAGGAAAAACTCAAGAAAAAACTCAGTTCCTAAGGCTGTGGTTTACTTTGTAATATACCTGTAGTTGTAACATATGGGAACTACATTGACAATTATAAATTCGTTTCCAAGGCTTTCGCTTGCTGCAGTAGTTTTGAAGTCAGTTTATCCACGAAGGCGGACTGCATTAAATTAACATTGTATTTTTGTAGCCAAATCAGCAAGATTTTGTTTTTACCAAAGGCAATGCAGGTTTCATAGCACTTCATCTCAGTCTGGTTGTAAAACATTTATTTTGTTTCCTAATGTTTAAATAAAAAATAAAGCTAAGGTTTAAATCATGTCATCCACACCTTATCAGATATCGTCCTATTCATATCATTCACCAGGGCCTTCAATGAATCAATGTCTTGTTGAAGCAGTCTTGTAGCCGTCTGGTTAAACTGCAAACAAAAAACAAATTAAAGTTGCTCAGCGATAAGGGTTTACATAGAGATAGCAGAGAAGCACTTTCGAACCGATCGTATCGGTCACCCAAACTCAGGAAGACATAAAAAAAATTCGCACGAATTACTTCTAACATAAAGCCCTCTGTTGTTATAAAGATTATAATACTTAATTTCACTAAATAATTCGTCGATTCTGTTTTGGGTGCATTGGTAGAAGGGTCAAAATGGGACAACGAGTGTCAAGTATAATTTCAAAGAAGCACAGTATCTGCAACAGGCTCCCGTGAGATGTGATTCCTTGTAGGTGTGTGAAATAATAAACATTCAATGGGAAATTTAATCCTAAAGAATCTAAAGAAACTTTCTCTGTAATCCATTTTCAACTCAAAAGATAGATAGCTAGAATCGCATACCGTAACGGTAAACTCAGTTTGAGAACTTCCAGTCACGTTAGGCGAGACAACCTGTCGCAACCAAAGATTTAAAAAACTGGATTAGCTCTGCTGGTAGACATTACCAAACGGGCAGAGAGGAGGAAGGCATTTCCAGTAACTTTTTCGCGTCAATCCTGACTGTATTCAAGACAAAATGTTTCTGCTTCATTAGATATATTGATCTGTGGGGCTTCACGCTTAGGTAACATCTGCTGGGTTCTCTGCTCGTTACAGCATTTCCGACTCGAGGAACATCCAGAAAGGAATTGAACGCGTAATAAAGAAACAACAAACATACGAACGAGAAAAAAAAGAACACGCTGCCTTTCTTAAGACGATTTATTAAGATTTGGATTTTGTATCTCTGCATCAGCATACGTTGAATCAAAGATGTCAAATCCAAATGAGAATTTCCTTTCATTTCTGACTTATTCGAGTACTTTCTCATTCTGTCTTGGCCCGTTTACGGTTATCTTGTCTTTCAGGGGAATCCATAAGGGTATGTAACAGCTATTGGTTTCCCATCAGAAAGGCAGTACATGAAACTTAGTACATCATGCATTTAACAGAAATACTCTTACCTGTTCGTTTTGTAGTTTTGACAACTTTTGCTCTAGAAACGTCACCCTGGCCGAAATCTGACTGTTCCCATGAGCTAATGGAGATACTTAAGAAAAAGTAGATATAACATGAAACGCTTCGTAGCCGGAAGATACGATGGAATAATTATCTACTTCACAATTAAACTCTTGATGGGCGGCGAAAGAATTTTGTCGTTCTTTTGGAAATTGTACATTCAGTAGCACGTAGTCAAAAGAAAAGAAATTTTCGCTGAGACTGAAAAGACCGTTAATTTTATTAACGAATAACGTACTCTTTGGTTAAAAGAACTGCAAGACTCTCTCTTCGTTGTCGTCTAGTAAAAGAAGATACTGGCGAGGGGAAAGGGCGTATTGCATATTGTTTGCATGTGATATTTGCTCTGGATACTTCAGAAATCCGTAAAAGATCGATCATTGTATGTTATGAGTAAAAGAGACGTTGCAGTCGCCCAGAGGAGCTGGAAAATTTCAGCACTGAGCATTTCAACGTGGTTAATGAAAGGGATGGGTCTCAATGACTCATTATCTTCATGACTGGTTTAGTTCGCATCTGATCAGTAGAAAAGGTAAGTTAAAAATTTTGAAAGTGCACTATTCAAATGAACAAAAAATCCAAAAAATCTAGCTCCTATTTCACCAATGTAGAATCTTTTTCAAAACTGCAAGCTCTCAATAAGGTAACGAAAATCAATTTTCGCGTCCAACAGAACATTCTGAAAAAAGTCAGCCATTACATATAATGCAGTAAAATGAAGACGGTCATTGTCCGTTTGATTAAGCGAAGTGCTTATTTAACAATTTTTTCAATCAAAATCTTCTACTGATGAAGAAGGAACATAAAAACCACCGATCAATGAATTGATAAGCAACATTTTTATTGGCGATCTCAGGTCCAACACTCAAAACTGAGATCCGCTCTTCGAGAAACGGGCGAAATATAATAAACGCTGACATAAACATTTCATTTGTGAATATTCATCACCCCAGATTATTTGATCGTATCAGTAAAACGTTTATATGTGCGGTTTAGGTTAAAAGATGCTTGTCGTAAACCTGGTCTCTTGAACTAGATAACGATTCAATTTAGTTCGAAATCGTCCGTAATTTTTCAATCAAGAAAATTCTGGACTTTCATTTTTGACTATAAGCACTTACGTTTCATAAACTCGCTAAATAAACTCTTGATGCATTTTTAATCTTTTGTACGCCGTGGGATGTTTTTGCCAATCGGAAAAACACTCAGTGAGCCTTGAAAAACAATTGTTTCGCCTTCTCCTCTTCAGACCGAAACTTTTGTACTTTTGCTACAGGAATAAATTAAAAAAGGCAGGAAAAAAGGCTATGGAGGTTACTCACAACAACATTTCCCTTTTCATAGTAACCTTAGAAAAAATGCGCTCTTCAAACAAAGATCGCTTTACGTCAAAACATTTGAATGGGAAGAAATTTTGTCAATAGCGCTGTCAAAGTGAAGGTAGACATGGTGCAACAGGATGAATGACATTCGATTAGTTTTTAATCCGGAAAGACGCGCCATTTTCTAGGAAATCGTTGTGCTCGCTCGAGACTATTTTAAGCGTTATTTGTGCTGTGGTTTTCATGAAATTCCGGTCTGTCTAAGAATCGTAAAAATACAGACGCAAGAGCCGTAAGTGACTGCACTCATAAAGAGCTGAGTCAAGATTATTTTGAGTGCTTCCTTGGCACATACAAAACTACATCAAAGTTGAAAGAGACGGAACAACAGAAAACAACAAAACAGCTTTTGATTTGATTAGATAAGTACAGGTTCAAATGATAATCGTGAAAATTGACGAAATTTTTCGAGATTTAATAAACCGTGATCGGGCAACTTTTCAAACAACGGATGCAAGCATTTTTCAAACGATTGTTCAATGGGAGACCTAAGCAGATAAGAAAATTAATATTGCCATACTTAACCAAAATCAATATAGACAAGTGTAGCAATAGATAATACGCAAACATGAAATAAAACGAAATGGAGCGGTAAAGTTCAAACGATTTCATTTGTTCCGAACGCATCGAAGGCTTATTGTACGTTGTCGCTATTCATTTATCCTGGACTTAATTTCCTCATAAGAAATAGTGGAGCATGCCTCAGTTTTCATCTATATAAACTCGAAAACATTCTTTTATCTTGAGTTAACTTCTAAACTTAACTTTAAAAGGTTAACAGGCGATGCTTTAAAGGTAGCCGTTAGACACATTTTACCGTGGTCGAAACTTCCTTTTCAATTAGGTACGTCTTTAGACGTGTTAACTTATTACAAAAAAAAATGTATTTGGTGTTAAGATTTGTAGATTCCTACTGTAGACAAATACCCCTTTAAAAGATGTTATTAGTCGACGTGTATCACTCCAAGGTCAAGTCTTAAAAAAAATAAATAAGGTCATTCAAACATGGCGATTAAAACCCAGAAGGTTTAGTTTCATAGGTAACAGTGATCGATGCGTGTTCTAAGAACCTTCAGTTAACGCAAACCACGTACGAAAGTAACTCTTTGAGTCTTCTAAACTCCCGGTCTCTTAGAAAAATACTCCCGACGGCTCTTATTTTTCCACATGTAATAAGCGCGGTTTTACGCTTTGAGACGTGAAGAAACGAAAGTTCCACCTGTTTTATCCACATGATGAGTTAAAAGCGACTCATCAATAAATGCTCTTCCTACCATGTGTAACCCTTCGTAAAAGAATGAATTTATGAAAGTTTTTATTGACTCAGCAGAAAATATTTGATGGATTCCTTTTTACTCGAACGTTCGAAGGTATAGAATTGTAATGTAGCCAAAGTGTGCATTGCATCCTTGTAATAGTCGTCAAGTCCAGTAAATGTAATTGAAATATTTCTAAGTAGGTTTATTATTTGATTTTTTTTTCTACGTGATTACCTGGGTTTGTTTCACAGCTACATCGATCGCCAATTTTACCGAACAACATCAGGATTGTTAGCGCAAGTGCTGCCGTTGACACAAGGCAAAGAAATACCATCAGCCACAACAGAATTCGGTTTGTCCTGAGTGCACCTGAAGATTCGTGGCTCGTTTTCTGCGGTTCTTTGGGTGAAAACTGGTTTTCATGCGGTAACACCCGTTTTGCTCCATAGTTTTTGTCAGCTATTGATGTAAGTAACCCTTTTCTGTCCTTTTTACCATCATCGTGGCACCAATTTTGGAAGGCAGGATTTACAACAGCGAAAGGTCCACCACTGCATGACGCACGAGTTTTTGAGGAGGCCATTCCAAAACCGGCTTATTTCAGTTCATTGTGTCAAAGATGTAGACAAATCGCAACAAACAGAAAGGAGCCTTCTCACTCTCTATATAACTAAACGTTAGTCACGCCGCGGTGATCACGAAGTTTAATAACACCTTTACCCGTTAAGAAAATATTAACCTACGTGCCGGGAATGTAATGAGTTTTTAATGACAGAAAGCAAACAAAAATAACCCTCAAGGCATCCGAAAGTCGTGAGAGCTTAAAATTTTGTTTAACAACATTCTGCCCACCTCTTAACCCTTAAGGTCAAGTTAGTAAAGACGGTGACGTTATTAGAGGTCGACTGGTTAAACCTGAAATAAAACTTTCAGTAGCGAACGTAGTCTGTAACAGCCTAAGGGAAACCTGACAAAAGAACTCTTGCTGGTAAAGCTTTGTAAAGCCTCAGCCGCTTATATGTGAGAATTAAAGTGGCTGTGACGTTATTCAGTGTTTTTTCAATTTTAATTGGTCATAATGGCAAAAAAGAAGTCCGTGAAGTAATACAATGATATTAAGGAAACACCGGGATATTTCAATAAAAGTTAACAAGCCAATTTTTCCTAAAGGATCCTTTTCAACACAAAAGGGGAGATTTTTTTGTTTCCTGTTTTTCTTCTCCATATTAGTCCAAGATCAAACCCGCAACTAAACCGAAGAATAATTGAATATTCAAAGAGGAAACATTTACATGCAAGATAAAAGGAGGTTCTTAGAAATCTTTTCCGTAGTTCATTTACTTTTATTAGGTGCGGCCTTTCACAATCAAAGATACTTATCCTTTATCCTCTTTAACCTGAAAGCCAGCCAAGCCGCTCATTAGCGGTCATCCTTGAAGAAGTAAAACTAATTTAAGGTTGTCTAAGCCCAATTTTTGCTTCACGCAACAGCAAAGGCAAGAAAAGGCATTTTGGAACGTTCTTATAAAACTCTATGCGAAGCATGCACAAAGTCAATAGCAAGCTATCGAACTCGAGGTCGACGTTTTAAACGCCACCTGATTAACACACCCTGACATTTTACAATGGCTGCTTTTCCCATTCGCGCCTCTCGACGTTTGTCTCCTTTTTGTTGTTAAAAATAGCGTTTCTTTAAGAAGAACCAAGTTTCCACTCGCATGTCGATGACTGGGGACCATTAAATGCAAGTGGGAAAATGAGTAATTATCAGAGGAATTGATCTAAATATAAGTTAGCAAAACATAAAATTTACTGTCTTGGGTTGCTTGGTGATGCATAAGTTTAAACATGACGGTAAACACTAAAACAGTACGTTTTAACATTGCTGAACGTATTTCAGAAAGTTTGTTCAACTATTTCAATGAGCAAGGTCTATCAAATAACTCGTTGCGACTCTCGAAATCTATGAAAAAAGGTTTAGAAGCAGGCAATTTGATTTTGCATGAATAATGTCACAGACCTCAAAAATCAATTGAGACAAATGGTGCGAATTTGTCTCTCCTTTATTAAAAATTTAATTCTTTGTTTTTTGATTGACAGGACTTCATTTTTCAATATTTCAATATGCATTGTTTAACAATACATCAACGACTGTGAGCTATTGAAAGTTTCTGTTGAGAAAAAGAAAATATTTGTCACTCCCAATTGCTGATTGAGTTTTCAACGACTGGCATAAGAGCTTTCATGAATATCTTAATAAAGGTGGTGAGCTACCAAAGAAACTCTGGTGCTGCGTTGGTGGGGATAATTTGGAATTATCAACTATGTTGATAATGTAAATTGGCCACCGTAAAGAGTTTCAAAGCTGACGTTACTAGCGTTAGCCCTTCGTATGTGTATTATAAATATCTTAGCTTGGTATATCTACGAATGTCGATACATCCCTGCGACCTGCGTGCGATCAGCGATTGAATCGTTTTCAATTTAATATACAAAGACTTCTGGATGAACTGACAAGGGTTTACGGTTAG